>NC_090647.1:46933626-47198609 GCF_040937935.1 Hyperolius riggenbachi
ATAGGCTACATTCTCAGTGATGTCACTGGTCTGTAGCAAATGGATAGGCTGCATTCTCAGTGATGTCACTGGTCTGTAGTGAATGGATAGGCTGCATTCTCAGTGATGTCACTGGTCTCTAGTGAATGGATATGCTGCATTCTCAGTAATGTCACTGGTCTGTAGCAAATGGATACTTTTCATTCCTAGTGATATCACTTTGTTTCCCAAATATGACTCCATCTCATGAAGTGGCTGTCTGTATACAATTTTAAACTATAAACAAAGCGTTCTGTACAAGCATATGGTTAAGCTCCTCTGAGCTGAAGTGTCTGTTTAGGACTCACACTACCGCGTAATCTCATCTTAGACGTTTTTGGTTACTTTGGTTAAAAAAAAAAAATAGAAAGAAATCACTTGCTTTTAACATTTTAGATGTGCCTTTAGAGTGTACCACTTAATATCTAAATAAAATGTTTGTGTCACAACACAGAAAAAAACAGGTGTCTTTTCAGCTGCAGATGATCCAGAGTTCCGCAACATTCTATTGTTCTTCATAATGTCTCCCTATGGGGTTTTGATGTCTTTTAAAAGTAGTGAAATCATAAAGAGAATTAAAAAGTCTTGAAGCCTAAACTACAAGAATGCTGTGGCTCTGCACAATGTGCCTTGTAGTCCCAGGGCGGAACAGCTTGACAGCATTGAAGGGAAACCGAGGTGAGTGGTATATGGAGGCTGCCATATTTATTTCCTCTTAAGGGGACACTTAAGTCAAACAAAGAAAATGAGTTTTACTCACCTAGGGGTTCCAATAGACCCCTGCAGCTATCCGGTGCCCTCGCTGTCTCCCTCTGATCCTGGCCCCGCCAGCAGCCACTTCCTGTTTCGGTGACAGGAGCTGACAGGCTGGGGACGCGAGTGATTCTTTGCATTCCCAGACACATTAGCACCCTCTATGCTGCTATATGGTATATGATATATGCTATAGCAGCATAGATGGCGCTATTGTGGCCAGGAACGCTTAGAATCACTCGCGTCCTCAGCCTGTCAGCTCCTGTCACCGAAACAGGAAGTGGCTGCCGGCGGGGCCAGGAGGATCGGAGGGAGACGGCGAGGGCACCGGACAGCTGCAGCGGGCTATTGGAAGCCCCAGGTGAGTAAAACTCATTTTTTTTGTTTGACTTAAGTGTCCCTTTAAACAATACCAGTTGCCTGGCTTTCCTGCTGATCCTCTGCCTCTAATACTTTTAGCCATAGACCCTGAACAAGCATGCAGCAGATCAGGTGTTTCTGACATCATTGTCAGACCTGACAAGATTAGCTGTATGCTTGTTTCTGGTGTTATTCAGACATTGCTGCAGCCAAATAGATCAGCAGGGCTGCCAGGCAACTAGTATTGTTTAAAAGGAAACCCTAGCCTACAATATTGAGTTATTATTATTATAATTATTCATGTATGGGCACCCTTAGATTATTTAGGTGGCAACCAACCTTTTGTTAAGGACTGAAAAGCTGCTAATACATGGTCTTGGACACGCCCCTTCTAGGCTTGTGAAGTCCAACAGAACATGATGATGTCACCCTTCCACCCCTCCCAAGGACAAGCAGGAAGGAACAGCATCAGGAAAGTCTCCATCTTACTGTATTTTGTTACCTAGCGATAGGACAGGGTTTACATTTTGAATCTTAGATTGTATGTCATGAAGGGCTCACGAATAAGATGATGGTTGTAATCTGCAGTCCTGGAGTTCACCTTTAAGAAAGAGATCCTCCATTTTGTAGCCATATTGAAGTAAAGCATTCGGGACCATAGTAACTGGGTCCAGCAAGAGTGTTACAACTGCAGGAAACTTGGAATTTTCTTTTTTTAAGAGACAAGTCTCCTCATCTGGAATTGCCTAGTCAGTATACAGTGAAGTTGTGCTGTATAATTAAAAGGAAACCTTATTTTTCCTTTTTCTGTAAAGTAAAAATTGAAATTGCGCCCATGAGGTCAGAGGTAGGGCCTACAGCAGGGCCGCTTCCAGACTCCACCAACGTTTTGTGGCATGCATCAAATCTAACCTTGAGGCTTGGCTTAGACTACTAACCGGCGGTATAGGAGCGCTGCGATGATCACACCGCAACACTTAAAATAGCCTTTCGGAGATTATCGCGGCAATGCACGGTCATCTCCCTTCACGCCTGGTCCTGGGCACGCCCCTTCCTGGTTTCTGAAGCTCAGGAGTGTGTGGTGATGTGTCACCAGATCTACACTCCTCGTGGCTGCTGGTGGGAATTTATGGGAGGTCCATACAGCATTTCGAGGTAAAGGAGGTTTTGTAGCTCATAAAGCAGAACTGAACTCCCATTATTCCCCGCCCCCCCCCCTATATTTTGATTGTAGACAGTAATAGTTTTCAGCCTCCTTTGCAAACAGTAATAACCTGTTTAATGCAGGAACTGAGATAATAACAGCACAAGGATTTATACTTACCTGGCGCTTCCTCCATCCCCCCTGAAGTCCGTGGGCTCCCTCGGTGTCTGTCTGATCCCGCTCGTTCTCCCGTGTTCTGTTAGCAGTTTACCCACTATCACTGTGCACACATGTAGCCGGGCTCCCTGCTCAGCAGAATGTCCTATGGGGGAAGGGGGGGGGGGGGGTGGAGGAGGGAGCAGAAGGATGAGCAGGAGGTGTCTACCCACAGCTAGAGGATTGCTGAAGAGAAGATGTGAATAAACGTTTGTACGCACAGTATACTGTCACCCAAAATGATCACCAATGATTGCGTAACAGAACTCTACTGTATGCATGTAGCTTCACTTGTTGGCCTTGTAGAAAGGAGACAGCTCACGTGGGAGTTCACTACTGTGAATGTGATCACTGGTTGTGTAACAGCAGGGGAGTGGAGGCAGAGAGAGCAAAGGCAGCACAGAGGCAGAGACAGTAGAGGCTGATCAGAGGCAGGATGAGCAGAGGCAGTGCGTAGGCTGTGAGAACCGAGACAGCAGAGAGGCAGGGAGAGCGGAGGCAGCACAGAGGCAGGGAGAGCAGAGGCAGCAAGAGTGGAGGCACGGCAGAGGCAAGGAAAGCGGAGGCATAGAGAGCAGGCGGAAGCATAGAGAGCAGCCAGAGGCAGAGAGAGCAGAGGCAGCAGGAGTGGAGGCCCCGCAGAGGCAGGGAGAGCGGAGGCAGCTCAGAGACAGGGAGAGAGGAGGCATGGAGAGCAGAGGCAGGGAGAGAGGAAGCATGGAGAGTAGAGGCAGGAAGAGAAGAGGTGGCGCAGGGGCAGCAGAGGGAGAATGGAGGCAGGGAGAGAGGAAGCATTAAGAGTAGAGGCAGGGAGAGAAGAGGTGGGGCAGGAAGAGCAGAGGAAGAATGGAGGCAGGGAGAGAAGAGGTGGCGCAGGGGCAGGGAGAGCAGAGGGAGAATGGAGGCAGGGAGAGTGGAGGTGGCGCAGGGGCAGGGAGAGCAGAGGAAGAATGGAGGCAGGGAAAGCAGAGGCGTGGAGAGGCAAGGAGAGCGGAGGCTGAGTAAAGGCAGGGAGAGCAGGGGCAGCAAAGCGGCAGGTAGACCAGAGGTGAAGCGGGTGCACACAATCTGGAGAACAACAGGCTCTGAATGGCGTTTTCCCTCCCAGTTATGCTGTGCAGTGGTAGGTGGAAGAATATGTACATTACTTTTCCTGGTGTAAACAAAAGCAAAATAAAAAATACAAAAAAAAAAGATCCTCGCATATGTGTTTAACTGTATATTTAGCATTTTAATATTGCCTTTTAATCTTGTAACTGCCAAAATTTACCTGCAACGCATTTACTGTGTGGTGTGTTAAAGGGTAAGTGTGCTTTTTAAGCGCAATAACCAGATATTGTCAATGAATGGAAATCATATGCAGCGTAGAACTGGGCCAATAAGATGAGAATAGCGTTGGATTGGTCCAATATCAAGCCTTGATACAAAGTCATGTGACCCACAGATCAATCACAAAAGCATGCAGCCGCCAGGTTTCACAGCTTGCGAGCATCTCTCATTGCTAAGTGCCTAGGCACTCCACCCGTCCCCTCTCTTTCTGCTTACAGATCTACTCTTTGCCGCCTTCTACTGCACCTACAGTAGGTTGTTGGCTGTAGTGGTAGCCACAAAAGAGTTTCTATTGGGCCTGGAACCCACTAGCAGTAAGTTACTAAACCATTTCTAAACGCTTGTGATTTGAAAAATCTCTTGCTAATGTAATGCTATGTGTATGTTCTCTCTTGAATCTTGTGATTTTATAAAAATCCCCCATAGCATTGCATCAGCAAGAGCTTTTCATATCACTAGCACTTAGAAAAGGCTGCTAGTGGGCTTGAGCCCTTAAAGAGAAACTCCAGTGAAAATATTGTAATAAAAAAGTGCTTCATTTTTACAATAATTATGTATAAATGATTTAGTCGGTGTTAGTCTGTGTTTGCCCATTGTAAAATCTTTCCTCTCCCTGATTTACATTCTGACATTTATCACATGGTGACATTTTTACTGCTGGCAGGTGATGTCAGTAGGAGATGCTGCTTGCTTTTTTGGCAGTTGGAAACAGCTATTTCCCACAATGCAATGAGGTTCACAGACTGAAAACGGTCAGGTCCATGGCCCTGACATCACACTGTGGAAGGGGTTTCACCACAATATTAGCCATACAGAAGCTGACATTTTTACTGCTGGCAAGTGATGTAGCTGCTGTTTGCTGTTATGGCAGTTGGAAACAGGACAGGACAGGAAACTGCCAAGAGTACGTACTCCGAATTTCTTTGTGGGAGGGGTTTCACCACAATATCAGTCATACAGCGCCCCCTGATGGTCTGTTTGTGAAAAGGAATAGATTTCTCATGTAAAAGGGAGTATCAGCTACTGGTTGGGATAAAGTTCAATTCTTGGTTGGAGTTTCTCTTTAAGTCTGACTGGATGAGCCCTTTGCTTGTTTCAGGTGTGTGATTCAGGCACTACTGACCAAAAATATCAGGACTGCCAGGCAACTGGTATTGTGTAAAAGGATATAAATATGGATGCCTCCATATACCTCTTGCATTAGCTGTCCAACTGCCAACAGCGACTGCAGGGAGCTATAAAGGTTTTCTATCATAAAGGTCTCATTGACAAAAAAAGACCTAAAAAGGCAAATCATCCAATCAACGTGTCTGCTGTCCCACAAGGTCCGTAGGATCTCATATGTATATCTGAAAGCTCACTTACCCTTTAACTCACCCCCTTTTCTGTAATCCAAATCGCCTTCATTCCTATAAGGACTTTCCAAGACTTCTGTATCCAGTATTTTATCCCCCCTAAGCCCCCCAAATATTGTTACAACTTGGACTGTGTATCTTGTAATATTAACAGATCTGCTTCTAATTTACAAGACCTGAAGTAACCGCGTAAATTATTAATTTATTTGTTTCCTTTTTTTAATGTTATTTCTTTGATGATTTTTTTTTATTTATACACTAGACTAGGTAGAACTTTTGACTTTTTTTTAACATAGATTTTATGTTTAGTAACTTTTTCTGATGTCAATAAATATGGTACATAATGAAAACACATGGCGTGGTATCTGCTTTATTTTATGGGCACGCATTTGTGTTATGAAGTGCGCAGAAATGTCATGGAGCTGGGGGTAAGGGGAGGATGCAAGGGGAAATCGGAGGACATAAGGAGAGACGGGACACAGGAGGACAAGGGAACAGAGGAGGAGGACACTAAAGGTACAAGGGTGACACATTGGCACACACAAGAGGTGGATCCAGCAGTGGAAGAGGCGACAAACTGGGAAGGGAGGAGGATACACAGCACAGGAACATCCCCTGAAAATAAGCCCTAGCACAACTTTTCTGGCAAAAATTAATGTGACAGTCTTATTTTCGGGGAAACATGGTCCAGTCCGGTCCCACCCAAATCAACCTAGATCTGCTGTCCAGGCGATACTCATTTTCACCAGCTGTGTTAATGTCCACTTTTCGAAACATGTCAATTTTATAAGTGCATGAGTTTCTGCACAGAAGACCTCTTACGGTATATTGTTTCCACCAATACACTTCAGTACCGTGCATTTTAGTAATGCCCCGCTGCATGCAGTTATCCCTAACCTTCTCCTGTGTCTGTCCCTGACCTTGTCCCTCTCCTGTGTCTGTCCCTAACCTTGTCCCTCTCCTGTGTCTGTACTTAACGCCTGTCCCTAACCTTCTCCCTGCCCTGTGTGTGCCTGTCCCTAACCTGTGTGTGCCTGTCCCTGTGTGTGCCTGCCCCTGTGTGTGCCTGTCCCTAACCTTCTCCCTCTCCTGTGCCTGTCCCTAACAATCTACCGCTCCTGTGTCTTTCCCTAACCTTCTCCCTCCCCTCATAAAAAAATAAATGAAAAAATAAACACTGCAGTGATCAGAGCCCACCAACAGAATGCTCTGTTGGTGGGCCAAAAAGATGGGGGGGGATTCATTTGTGTACTAATAGGTACGGTCCTGCAGCAAGCTCCTAAAGCTGCAGTGGCCTAAATTGTAAAAAATAGCCTGGCCACGAAGGGGGTGTAAGCCTACGGTCCTCAAGTGGTTGAAAAACAATTGGACTCTCATCTGCAGTACTTGGTTAAAGTGGACCCAAATCAAACAATTTTTTTTAATTCAAAATATTTAGTTGCACCACTCTGACACATACAGAGATAAATAAACACTCCTTCAAGCCTATGAGCATTTCAGTACATGATTTTCACCCTTCTCTTTTCATAACTAGGGTTATACAGGTGGCAGCCATTAGCAATTCCTCCTTTCCCGGACACCACCTACTCCACCAGTTTACCGGATTCTGTCCCGGCAATATGAAAGGAAGGGAGGGGTTCCTCCAATAAATGTAAAATATTTTATATTTGTCATCATGCAGCTGAAAAAAGACTGCTGTTTATTATTAAAATTTAGAAAATAGATTTTATTTCTAAAATCTTGTATTTTTAATTTGGGTCCACTTTAATCCTACAGAGCTATAACGCAATAGGTGGCGATTCCTCGGCCTTCCAAGTGTAAATCAGCCCTTATTGTGTAAAACCTTGAAGGCAGAGGATTCGCCACCTATTGTGCTATAGCTCTGTAGGATTAACCAAGTACTGCAGCTAAGAGTTTGATTGTTTTTAAATGAATGAGTGTTTATGGTGATGAGCATTATCTCACACTTCCTATTTGTGATATGCTGCTATGCTGGCCACGGTCGACCTCGGAGGAGTGGAACATTGAGCATGTGAGATATGCTTGCAAATTTATATGATCTTGTATGTGCATTTCTTTTTTGTAATTTGCAAACTGAATTAAAGGTGACCTTCTTCCTCTCTGTGCCTGTCCCTAAACTTCCCCTTTCCTGTCCCTAACCTTCTCCTCTCCTGTGCCTGTCCCTAACCTTCTCCTCTCCTGTGCCTGTCCCTAACCTTTTCCCTCTCCCTAACCTCAGTCTCCTGTGCCTGTCCCTAACCTTTTCCCTCTCCCTAACCTCAGTCTCCTGTGCCTGTCCCTAACCTTCCCCTTTCCTGTGCCTGTCCCTAACCTTCTCCTCTCCTGTGCCTGTCCCTAACCTTTTCCCTTTCCCTAACCTCAGTCTCCTGTGCCTGTCCCTAACCTTTTCCCTCTCCCTAACCTCAGTCTCCTGTGCCTGTCCCTAACCTTCTCCCTCTCTTGTGTCTCTCCCTAACCTCCCCCTCTCCTGTGCCTGCCCCTAACCTTCTCCTCTCCTGTGCCTGTCCCTAACCTTCTCCCTCTCCCGTGCCTGTCCCTAACCTTCTCCCTCTCCTGTGTCTGTCCCTAACCTTCCCCTCTCCTGTCCCTAACCTTCTCCCTCTCCTGTGCCTGTCCCTAACCTTCTCCCTCTCCTGTGTATGTCCCTAACCTTCCCCTCTCCTGTGCCTGGCCCTAACCTTCTCCTCTCCTGTCCCTGAACTTCTCCCTCTCCTGTGCCTGTCCCTAACCTTCTCCCTCTCCTGTGCCTGTCCCTAACCTTCTCCCTCTCCTGTGTATGTTCCTAACCTTCCCCTCTCCTGTGTCGGTCCCTAACCTTCCCCTCTCCTGTGCCTGTCCCTAACCTTCTCCCTCTCCTGTGCCTGTCCCTAACCTTCTCTCTCTCCTGTGTATGTCCCTAACCTTCCCCTCTCCTGTGCCTGTCCCTAACCTTCTCCCTGTCCTGTGCCTGTCCCTAACCTTCTCCCTCTCCTGTGTATGTCCCTAACCATCCCCTCTCCTGTGTCGGTCCCTAACCTTCCCCTCTCCTGTGCCTGTCCCTAACCTTCTCCTCTCCTGTCCCTAACCTTCTCCCTCTCCTGTACCTGTCCTTAACCTTCTCCCTCTCCTGTGCCTGTCCCTATCCTTCTCCCTCTCCTGTGTATGTCCCTAACCGTCCCCTCTCCTGTGCCTGTCCCTAACCTTCTCCTCTCCTGTCCCTGAACTTCTCCCTCTCCTGTGCCTGTCCCTAACCTTCCCCTCTCCTGTGCCTGTCCCTAACCTTCTCCCTCTTCTGTGCCTGTCCCTAACCTTCTCCCTCTCCTGTGCCTGTCCCTAAACTTCTCCCCCTCCTGTGCCTGTCCCTAACCTTCTCCCTCTCCTGTGCCTGTCCCTAACATTCTCCCTTTACTGTGCCTGTCCCTAACCTTCTCTCCTCCCCCCCCCCGTTTCTGTCCCTAACCTTTCCCCCTCCTGTGCCTGTCCCTAACCTTCTACCCCTCCTGTGCCTGTCCCTAACCTTCTACCCCTCCTGTGTCTGTCCCTAACCTTCTACCCCTCCTGTGTCTGTCCCTAACCTTCTCCCTCTCCTGTGTCTGTCCCTAACCTTCCCCTCTCCTGTGCCTGTCCCTAACCTTCTACCCCTCCTGTGCCTGTCCCTAACCTTCTACCCCTCCTGTGCCTTTCCCTAACCTTCTACCCCTCCTGTGCCTTTCCCTAACCTTCTCCCTCTCCTGTGTCTGTCCCTAACCTTCCCCTCTCCTGTGCCTGTCCCTAACCTTCTACCCCTCCTGTGCCTGTCCCTAACCTTCTACCCCTCCTGTGCCTGTCCCTAACCTTGTACCCCTCCTGTGCCTGTCCCTAACCTTCTCCCTCTCCCGTGTCTGTCCCTAACCTTCCCCTCTCCTGTGCCTGTCCCTAACCTTCTACCCCTCCTGTGCCTGTCCCTAACCTTCTACCCCTCCTGTGCCTGTCCCTAACCTTCCCCTCTCCTGTGCCTGTCCCTAACCTTCTACCTCATCTGTGCCTGTCCCTAACCTTCTACCTCTTCTGTGCCTATCCCTAACCTTCTACCTCTCCCGTGCCTGTCCCTAACCTTCCCCTCTCCTGTGCCTGTCCCTAACCTTCTACCTCATCTGTGCCTGTCCCTAACATTCTACCTCTTCTGTGCCTATCCCTAACCTTCTACCTCTCCCGTGCCTGTCCCTAACCTTCTCCCTCTCCTGTGTCTGTCCCTAACCTTCCCCTCTCCTGTGTCTGTCCCTAACCTTCCCCTCTCCTGTGCCTGTCCCTAACATTCTACCTCTCCTGTGCCTGTCCCTAACCTTCTACCTCATCTGTGCCTTTCCCTAACCTTCTACCCCTCCTGTGCCTTTCCCTAACCTTCTCCCTCTCCTGTGTCTGTCCCTAACCTTCCCCTCTCCTGTGCCTGTCCCTAACCTTCTACCCCTCCTGTGCCTGTCCCTAACCTTCTACCCCTCCTGTGCCTGTCCCTAACCTTGTACCCCTCCTGTGCCTGTCCCTAACCTTCTCCCTCTCCTGTGTCTGTCCCTAACCTTCCCCTCTCCTGTGCCTGTCCCTAACCTTCTACCCCTCCTGTGCCTGTCCCTAACCTTCTACCCCTCCTGTGCCTGTCCCTAACCTTCCCCTCTCCTGTGCCTGTCCCTAACCTTCTACCTCATCTGTGCCTGTCCCTAACCTTCTACCTCTTCTGTGCCTATCCCTAACCTTCTACCTCTCCCGTGCCTGTCCCTAACCTTCCCCTCTCCTGTGCCTGTCCCTAACCTTCTACCTCATCTGTGCCTGTCCCTAACATTCTACCTCTTCTGTGCCTATCCCTAACCTTCTACCTCTCCCGTGCCTGTCCCTAACCTTCTCCCTCTCCTGTGTCTGTCCCTAACCTTCCCCTCTCCTGTGTCTGTCCCTAACCTTCCCCTCTCCTGTGCCTGTCCCTAACATTCTACCTCTCCTGTGCCTGTCCCTAACCTTCTCCCTCTCCTGTGCCTGTCCCTAACCTTCTACCTCTCCTGTGCCTGTCCCTAACCTTCTCCATCTCCTGTGTCTGTCTCTAACCTTCCCCTCTCCAGTGCCTTTCCCTAACCTTCCCCTCTTCTGTTTCTGTCCCTAACCTTCTACCTCTCCTGTGCCTGTCCCTAACCTTCTCCCTCTCCTGTGTCTGTCCCTAACCTTCTCCCTCTCCTGTGTCTGTCCCTAACCTTCTCCCTCTCCTGTGTCTGTCCCTAACCTTCTCCCTCTCCTGTGTCTGTCCCTAACTTTCCCTTCTCCAGTGCCTGTCCCTAACCTTCTCCTGTGCCTGTTCCTAGCCATCTCCCTCTCCTTTGCTTGTCCCTAACCTTCTCCCCCTCCTGTGTCTGTCCCTAACCTTCTCCCTCTCCTGTGTCTGTCCCTAACCTTCCCTTCTCCTGTGCCTGTCCCTAACCTTCTACCTCTCTTGTGCCTGTCCCTAACATTCTACCTCTCCTGTGCCTATCCCTAACCTTCTAACTCTCCTGTGCCTGTCCCTAAAACCTTCCCTTCTCCTGTGCCTGTCCCTAACCTTCTACCTCTCCTGTGCCTGTCCCTAACTTTCCCCTCCCTGTGCCTGTCCCTAACTTTCCCCTCCCTGTGCCTGTCCCTAACCTTCTCCCTCTCCCGTGCCTGTCTATACCTTCTACCTCTCCCGTGCCTGTCCCTAACCTGCAAAAGCTGGAGTACACTGTACTGTCTGTATCAGAATTTAATTAATACAGAGCAGGCCTAGGCCTGGAACGCCTGTGCCTAGAAACATCCCTGTCCACTTAGAAAAGGCCACATGCAGTGTCCACCCACTGCTTACCGAGGGCAGTGCGCGTCAGCCAAAGTGCAGTCAGCAGCTGACATGAATACTGCCATTCCATTGCAGGATGAAGCCACTGACAGTGGGCAGTTGCTGGTGGTTGATTTCCAACAGATTGGTAATTTAGGTAGGTACCACCGTGGCCGGATTTGAGGAAAGGCCACGGCCTAGGCCACCAAGAAGCAAGGGGCGGGAAGAGGGCTGGCACACTCACACAGTTAAACTGCCAAACATGTAAACCACAGCCGTCAAAGATCTAGTCCGTGGCCGCCCTGCTTCCACAGGGCAGAGCAGTCAAGCACAGCACAGGATGGGGTAAGCACAGGACAAGGAAGCATAGGATGGGGGTGCTGAAGACCACGAGAGACAGTGGGCGGGGCTGACATTGGGCCTTGTAAGATGTACAAATCCAGCCCAGGGTATCACTGTGTAGGTACTGCTCAGAAAAGCAGCTCACCTGGCTATATGAACTAGTGCTAACCCCAGACTGTCGGGCAGAAGCACTGGGCGCGGTACCCTCCCCACCCCCAGCACAGAAGAAAGACAGATGATTATTGATGCAATCAGATTTCTTTTAATGTTGAGAAGCATTTGTAAGCTTAGTGCTTGTCAGTTCGGTGTCTTCAGTGCGGCCATTTATGTCTCAACAATAAGTCAGCGTAAAAGAAAGGTGGTTGTCAGACACTGCGGTTAATAAAGAGACATAAGTGACTAATAGGCATGGCTAACAAGATGCTAGTAATTCCAAGTTGATGTAAATCTTATGCAAAAGTATGCAGCTTAGAAACAAACCAATCAAATTGCTGTTCCTGTGAATGGTCATCTTTTCACGCACAGCATCCTCGCTAGACCTTTCCATTTACTACCTGCATAAATAAAATACCCAACATATGCGTTAATAAATAATGTTCATTTACCTTTATTTAGACCCCTAAATGCTGGTCATGTGGCCTGTGTGCCTGTTTACAAAACTCCTGTGGATCAGTTCTCTGGAAGGGTTCTTGAGCACCTCCCCCAGTCTTGTGAGCTCTCTTACCCCACCTGTTGTGCGTTCCAGGGTGGGCGAGGTCAGACGCTTCTGCTCCAGGAGAAGAGTAAGTTTGCCACTCATAGTAATAGGCACCCATAGTAATATCGGCTACTGTAGGAAATTTGGGTGCTAGAGGCCCCTCTGATGCCCAAATTTCCCAAAATCGCTGATATTTCTATGGGTGCCTAAGGCACTGCCCAAATGTCTCGCGCCTGCGCTGTGCCGCCAAGCCATCTGTGCCTGCGCTGTGCTGCCAAGCTTGTTAAAGCGGGCCTGAACTGAGAATGTCCTCTCTACTTTAAAAGATAAGCAACAGCATAATAACCTTTAAAGGAAAACATTTTGTTGTTACAGTTGATACAAATCCTGCAATAAATCTGCAGTGTGTCTACTTCCTGCTTTCATGGAAGCAGACTTATTGTTAACATCCTGAGCTTTCAAATGAGCTTATCTGCCATGACAGTCATGTGACACAGGAGAGAGATCAAATTACAACTTGTGATTAGACACAAATGAGGGGAAATTAAACAGGCTAAACTCTAAATACATACAGGGTGCATTTCACTTGTTTTCCTTCTGTCCTGTGCAAGAGTTCAGGTCCACCTTAAGGCCTGGAACCCACTGCAAAACGCAATCGCTAATCGCAATCGCTAGGGTTTTGTATGAGCGGTTTGTAAGCGATTTCATGAGCGTTTTAGGGAGCGACTTTAAAAAGTGTCTCATTTGGCCAGCGGTTGTGTAGCGATTAGCGTTTTGAAGTCTGATTGGTCCTTTCAATTCATTTTAATTTTGTTACACTGTGCAGTAACTTCAAAACGCTAGCAAAATCGATCCGTGCTGGTTTTGATGAGCGATTACGCCAGCGATTATATACTTTACATTGAAGCGCAAAAGCGAACACAATGCTGCATGTCCTGCGTTTGCGACTTTGCTAATCGCAATCGCTTCTGTGGAATTTGCAACATCCATTTACATTAGTAGAGCGTTTAGGGAAATCGTTAGCGATTGATCATGCTCACTAAACGCTCAAAAAATCGCTCTAGTGGGTTCAAGCCCTACAGCTGATTCTAACTCGGATCTGGAGCTAGTGGACATCCGTCCACTAGCTCCAGTGAGTTGTGCATAAGTGAGTTGTGGAGACAGCAGTGGGAGAAGTTGTGGAGACAGCAGTAGGAGAAGTTGTGGAGACAGTAGTGGGAGAAGTAATTAATCTGGCTGCTGCATTTATGATGGATTGTAAGGAGGCAATATGGTTCTGAGGGAGGCCCGACAGGAGGGTGTTGCAGTAGTCCAGATAGGCAATGATGGAACCAAGGATGAGGAGTGGCAGTGGCAGAGTTCAGGTCCAATTTAACATGGAAATCCCTGAGGGCTTGTTGACATCTAAAAGCGTGGGGGGAGGGTTCTCTCCTCCCGGCGCTTACCTGCGTGCTTCGATTTTGTGTAAAGTTATTATGCTGTTGCACATCTTTTAGAGCAGAGAGGAAGTTCTGAGTTCAGGACCACTTTAATATGTGGTAATTCCCCTTCTGGCAACGAAGGAGGCTTTGGAAGTCCTCGGGAGCCCGAGAGCTTCTAAAGACAGGTGGCTCCATACTGCACCGTCATGAGCCGCTTTCTTCTGCACTCAGACATGCGCAGTACAGAGCCGCCCATCTTCAGGAGCACTATGGCTCCTAAAGACTTCCGAACCCTCCCATGGCGGGGGATGAAACGGGGGACCCAGCGCTGGATCCAGGACCCAACCTTCCTTCTTCCTAGCTAAGTATCTGGTTGTTTTTTTAAATTTTTTTTGCAGATTGACATTAGCTTTAATGATTACTCCAGTCAAATACCGGTGTCCGTAACAGTCTTCACAATCATTCTGTTGTTACTGCATCATTATTGTTACATATTGGCATAGCGCTGACACATCTTCCACTGTGCTTTACATAAAACACTGCATTAGTTACATCACTGAACCCCGGATCAAAAGACCCAATTGGCCAGATATTGATAAAAAAAAAATCAACCAATATTACATCTCACCCTGGCTGTGATGCTTTGACTGGAGATCAAGAAAGAGGAAAGCAGCATTTTTGGTAGCTGTAAATATCAGATGATTCATTGTAGAAGTATGCGGAACCACCAGAAAGCCAAGACTACTGACGCACAGAGTGGACTGGGCCTCGTCTTTGTAGAGGGCACAAAAGGCCATTTAGGCCCTGCCATGTAGCTATTGGGCGCCGGCAAAAGATGGAGCACAAATTGCAACCTTCCCCCCCCAAACTGCAATTTGTCCACCAGTAATAGCTGACAGCTTCCTGAGTCCATGGCGGCCTGGAGGGGGACTAGTAATTAGCCCTTCCAGGACCAGAGCAACTAAGGAGCTTGGGGACCAAGTGTGAGATTTACATGGGGGCCCAAGAACTCTATTGATATGAAGCCTTAAAACTTACCAAAGGGCAGCTGCAGTATCAAAGAGGTGTATTTAGAGTAAGGAAACAGTTGTTAAGGAGTATTACTATGCAATGCACACATAGAGGTGCTCATTACCAGCAGAGCGCAAATGAAAAGTTAATAAAATGGTTGAAGGAGGACCCCTCTAGCCCAGGGGCCTCGTTGCAGTCGCAACCTCTGCATTTCCTATTGCTACGCCACTGGCCGGGGCTTTTTTAGGAGCAGGGAGAGCCATTTTTCAGCTTCCCCCTCGCCCCAAGTTCCCGGTGCTGTTTTTGGATGTATGTCTTGTCTTGGCTTAGTGACGATGCTGTATTGCCTACCTGTGCAATAATATTCATCTGGAAACTACAGCTACTTGGAGTGGAGGCCTGACCTTTCCCGGGGCAGTTAGATAACAATTTTCCCCCAATCTTCAGGGCTATCAGTGTAACAAACCAGCAGTGTTTCATATTCGCTCTCTAATTTGCAATCTCTATAAATGTGTGCCAGCCGGTGCTTCCTCATCTATGGATCTCCTAAAACACCAGTCCATGTAAGGAGCCTGAAGTCCCTCCAGCGGCTGGGCCTAATCCCCCCGGAGAGCTGTCGTCATCACTGTCCTTATCAAAGTCCTGCCACCAGAGCGGCGACTTCAGCAATGGAGAAATATAGGCCGCTGTGTTCCTGGCTTCCTTCTCTTGCTCCTGAACAAAAGAAAACAAAAACCAGCCATGGAGATCGGCTATTTAAAGAGGAACTGCAGTGAAAATAACGTAATGAATGAAACTGCTTGAATTTTTTTTTACAATATTCATATATCATAATAGATGTAGGAAATGTTTCTGATGCTACAAGGCGTTACCCTGAAAGACACGGCTGAACAGAAGAGTGAAGAGGACATACTTCTACTGTGTTTCCCCGAAAATAAGACGTCCCCTGAAAATAAGCCCTAGCAGGAATTTGGAGCAAGCTTCAAATATAAGCCCTACCCTGAAAGTAAGCCTTAGCGGAAGTTACTATGGAGGAAAAAGTATGCCAACTTGTATTATGTTTGCTGTTTCTCCCATTGTCCCCCAGGTGCCCCCCTTGTCTTCCCCTGTCCCATCTCCTCTGATCTCTCCTGTGTCCCCCTCTATCTTCCTACTGGTACAGCCTCCTCTTTGCTGCATTGTCCTGTGTCCTCCGATGTCCCCCAGCTCCATGCCAGGCTGCGCTATGTCCCCAGCCCAGCTTCAGCCTATGGGGAGATGGATGGCAACTTGTGTTTCTATTGGAAGACAAGGGGAACACCAGGGGACATGGGGGACAGTGGAAGACACAGCAGAGGACATAGGGGACACAGGAAGACGGGATAGAAGAGGACACTGGCCAAAGGGTGGCACCATGAGGATATGGAGACAGAGTGGAACACCAGGAAGACCCTGGGACAAAGGAGGACAGGTGTATCCAGCAGATTAAGAGGTGGCACAATGGGGAAGGTAGGGGGAATATAAGACCTCCCCTGAAAATAAGCCCTAGCACATCTTTTGGGGACCAAATTTAATATAAGACACTGTCTTAGTTTCGGGAAACACAGTAGCTCTCGCTATAACACAGATAATATATGCCCTGCATCTCACAAATGCGGGTCCCTTAACCCCCACCAACAATTGCACACATACCTGACAGCGGGAGTTGCGGCAGTTATTGTTAACCCGTTCCAATCTTATGGCCTTTTCCTCCATAGGACCAAAGTCCGACACGTGGCTGCTGCTAGATGGAGTTGTTGCCGATAAAATCCGCCACACCGCCATCTTTTTCTGGACAGTCATCGCCGGCCCCAACTGCCACTGCTTCACCCGCCATATCTTGTCCCAAACCACCGCACTTTGCACCATGCAGGGGAACCACTGTCGGATCAGGGGTGGCGGTGTGTCCCCCTATGTGGATCAAAGTGATGGATAAAGTCTGCCACTTTGATCCCTTCCAGGAGCAACAAGTGCTGCATAACAATGTTATTATGCTGGTGCTCGTGCAAGGGGGCAGAGCTACAGTGCGCAGGCTGATGCTGGCCACACCCCCCACAGTTGATGTCGCCCCACTGACACAAGATACACATCCTCCAGAGCCCTGCTTCTCATTCTCCCCAGCATCTTGGAAAAAAATGGGGAGGACGTGGGTGATGCTGAACAAAGAATGTGAAGGGTTAAACCCCTGATGGCGGCACAGCTGCAGGTAAGCTGTGTTACACAATGGGGTTTCTACATTTGCGTTCTTAGCTCAAGGGGATATTTATAATATAGTTTAATCACCATGGGCTTGATTCACAAAAGGGTGCTAACATAGCACGCCTAAAAGCTTTGCATGTGTAACTAGGGTGCTAAGTAGTTAGCACATGCAAACTACTTAGCACCGTAGTTAGTACATGCAAACTACTTAGCACCATAGTTAGCACATGCAAACTTAGCACAGTAGTTAGCACATGCAAACTACTTAGCACCGTAGTTAGTACATGCAAACTACTTAGCACCGTAGTTAGTACATGCAAACTACTTAGCACCGTAGTTAGTACATGCAAACTACTTAGCATCGTAGTTAGTACATGAAAACTACTTAGCACCATAGTTAGTACATGCAAACTACTTAGCACCGTAGTTAGCACATGCAAACTTAGCACCGTAGTTAGCACATCCAAACTACTTAGCACCATGCTAACAAGGGTGCTAAGTAGTTTGCACATGCTAACTATGGTGCTAAGTAGTTTGCATGTGCTAACTACGGTGCTAAGTAGTTTGAATGTGCTAACTACTTAGCACCCTAGTTAGCACGTGCAAAGCATGTTAGCATATGCAAAGTGCCTGTTCGCTGGCGTGCTAACACTTAGCACCCTTTAGTGAATCTAGGCCCATGACTCCTTTGAGAATATGCTGTATTCTTTTTAATTTGTTGGGACTCATTTTAAGACTTTAAAGATAAAAAATGGCGGCACAGCTGCAGGTAAACTGCGTTACACAATGGGGTTTTTACATTTGCGTTCTTAGCTCAAGGGGATATTTATAATATAGTTTAATCACCATGGGCTTGATTCACAAAAGGGTGCTAACATAGCACGCCTAAAAGCTTTGCATGTGTTACTAGGGTGCTAAGTAGTTAGCACATGCAAACTTAGCACCGTAGTTAGCACATGCAAACTACTTAGCACCATAGTTAGCACATGCAAACTTAGCACCGTAGTTAGCACATGCAAACTATTTAGCACCGTAGTTAGTACATGCAAACTACTTAGCATCGTAGTTAGTACATGCAAACTACTTAGCATCGTAGTTAGTACATGAAAACTACTTAGCACCATAGTTAGTACATGCAAACTACTTAGCACCGTAGTTAGCACATGCAAACTGCTTAGCACCGTAGTTAGCACATGCAAACTACTTAGCACCATGCTAACAAGGGTGCTAAGTAGTTTGCACGTGCTAACTATGGTGCTAAGTAGTTTGCATGTGCTAACTACGGTGCTAAGTAGTTTGAATGTGCTAACTACTTAGCACCCTAGTTAGCACGTGCAAAGCATGTTAGCATATGCAAAGTGCCTTTTCGCTGGCGTGCTAACACTTAGCACCCTTTAGTGAATCTAGGCCCATGACTCCTTTGAGAATATGCTGTATTATTTTTAATTTGTTGGGACTCATTTTAAGACTTTAAAAACAAAAGATTAAAAATTGTTACTTCTCGCACTGGGATGGGGCAGATGTCTACAGAGAATGCACATCTAATTTTGAATGAAAATATATTGCCTGAACTTGGCTCCCTGAGAAAGTGAGAGTTTTCCACAAAACAGAATGTCAACCGAATAATGAAAGAGTGTGAAATAGTTCTAAAAAAAAGTTTGAAAAGTTTGGCTGCAATATGAGTATTGACCAGAAGGTGGTGGTAAGTGTCTTTATTACTGTACATACAGTATGTGCTCATAAACAGAGCTAATCAGTGACGTGCACATTTTTCAGGAGCAATCAGTGAGGAAGAGGAAGCAGTAAAAAAGGGCGCATATGGCTAATGGACAAAAAGGGAACTGCCATAGGCTGCAATGCAAAATATCGGCTATTGGGCGCCCGACAGGAAATTTGGGTTTATTACAAATATCGTTTACAAATTCGTTTTGACTTTTTTTTTTGTTTTAAAATTTCGCTTATAGGAGGTTTTACTTATTTTTTCGTTTTTAAATTTCGCTTTCAGGACTGTAATAAGTAAATTTTCGTATCCACTTATATTATCATTTTAAAATTCGTTTTCATACGTATAATGCTTAAATATCGTTTTCAACCTTAGTCTATTAGAAATACATCGCTTTTCGTATTAACTTTGTTTTTTACGCTTATAATGCGTAGATTAGTTTTCAGATTTATTTACGTACAAATGTATCACTTTTAATATTACCGTTATTTTAAGATTTTTAATGCGTACATGACTGTAAGGCTACTCATTCTCATATATATATATATATATATATATATATATATATATATATATATATATATATACACACACACACACACACACACACCTTTTTCTATATACGCATACACCTTTTTGCTATACTCCCTATACTGAGGCAAATCGGAGGGGTGGGGGGTGTTGCCCCATGACTACCACCCTGACTACCGCCCATCCCCCCCCCCCCCCCCCCCAACGGTCCCCAGAAAAAAGTTTAGTCCGGTTAGCAGTTCCCAGGCTGAATAAGGTTGGGGACTCCTGCGTTAAAGTGTACCCCAGGCCAACTTCAGGTCAAACAGCGCTTACTTACCTATGAAAAGGGAAATTTCTGGATTCTCACCAGCACAGGTGCACAGTGTTGGCTCTCGTGCCTGAAGAGAAGCTTGGAGGACAAGATCTGCCAGAGGGTTCCAGATAGCGGCGGGAGGGGTAAGGAGGACACCGGTAACCTCTACAGGATCCAGAGGCTTCCCTCCCTTTATAGTTACCTGTCCAGATGGTTGGCCCGGCTTCCTCTCTCCTCCACCATGGCGGTCAGGGCCGGATTTGTACTCTTTGGTGCCCAAGGCCACTGTCAGCAGCCACCCCCCTTAGCCAGATAACCCTCCCCCTCCAGTATAGGTAGCCAGATAACCCTTCCTCCTCCCTCCAGTATAGGTAGCCAGATGACACTTGCCCCCTCTCCCCACCAGTTTAGATAGTCGGATGACCGACCTCTTTCATCCAGTATAGGTATCCTTATGACTCCTCCCACCTTCCTTCCAGTATAAATAGCCAGATAACCCTCCCCCCTTCCATGTAGACAGCCTAATTACCCCTTCCCTCCAGTATAGGTAGCCAGGCGATCTTTCCCTTCCCCCTAGTATAACCTGCTGCCCACCCACCCTTGATCCTGTGGTGCCCTAGGCCATGGCCTATGTGGCCTTGTCTTAAATCCGGCCCTGATGGTGGTGATGTAACCTCAACATATCTTCTCGGTTCCGATCACGATATGATCTGTGATCTGGCTCCAGGAGGAAGGGGAGGAAATGGAAAGAGTCTCTTCCATCACCGCTCTTCCACCCCCGGATGACAATGTAACACTGACATGGTCTCCTGGATCCCGATCACATGTCATATCATGTGATCGGTTGTGATCGGGACCCAGGAGACCTGCTGGAAGTTCAGAGCCGCCGGTGGAGGAAGAGAAGAAGCCGTCTGGAACAGGTAACCAGTGGTGCTCATCCGGATTCCGGATATCTGAACTACCCAGATAATCCAAACTTTTTTCACTATCCGAACTTTGAATAGCAATTCGGATATTTTTTAAAATCTGAATAGACTATCCGAGCAAACTTGGATTTCCCATCTAAAATCCGAAATCTGGGCGGATAGATAGTTTAGGTATCCGAGCAGAAGCCAAAATCATCTTCAATGGCAAAAATCTCTCGCTCTCTCTCTCTCTCGGTCTCTCTCTCTCTCTCTCTCTCTCTCTCTCTCTCTCTCTCTGACCTTCGACAGGATTTTTAGCCATTTTCAGGTCCCTTCCGGTGTTCTATACAGATACTGGGGTCGGATATCCGACCCGGATTCGGATTGGAACATTTTTAATCCAGATATCCGACCTAGATCGGATAGAGGGGAATCCGGATCCGAATTAGTTCCAGATAGTGAAAAATAGTATCCGAACAGCACTGCAGGTAACTATAGCTGCTTTCTGCCGTCCGGTTATTTGGCTGCACTAGGCAGCCAAACTAGATATGATGACAGAGGGTTAAGGTCCGTACACACGCCGGACTGGAGGCAACGATGGGTCAGTCGTCACCTCCCGCTGGGTGGGCGTTCCAGCGACAGTCCGGCGTGTGTACAGTCTGTCGGCGGACTGATCTGGCTGTTTCTAAACGATCCGCCGGGCGGATTGCTCAGAAACAGCCGTATCAGTCTGCAGACAGACTGTACACACGCCGGACTGTTGCTGGAACGCTCACCCAGCCGGAAGTGACGACGGACCCGTCGTTGCCTCCAGTCCGGCGTGTGTACGGACCTTTAGAGTGCACAGCAGCTTTCAAATGAAACATTTTGCTGGAGCTGCTAATGGGCTTCTGCAGGACCTTCTTTTAACAGAATCAGTGTTATCTTACAGAAGAATTGTTTTTGTATCTCACCTGTAAATACTTGATGTTATCTTTGGTAATGGCTTCCATTAGTTCCTTGTTAAGGGAGACATCAGGTTGTCTCTCAGCACATTCTATGCCTGGAGTTGCTTCAGGCAAAGCCTGTGGTCTCTGCCTGTAGAAAAGTACATAGGCCGTATCTTTGGGGAAGAAGGATGTCACGTTGCTGACTGATTCGAAGGATGAGAAAGTGACTCTGGTGTCATTGAAAAGGTACCACTGGATTTCCATGTCCAAATACTTGTCCGAAGGAAGCCTCTTCATGCTGGCACTGGGTGGCTTCTGGCTGTCTCTGTCCATGCACTCTCTAGAATAACAATAGTAATGTCCACTTTCAGATGAGAGTCCAGAGTGTACAATGACCGTACACAAGTCGTAAGTCGCAGACTGGCGGACCTCTGCAGAGATGTATCTACTCCCTCCTTCCGCAGAGGCTCTCCCTGGTCGAGGAGAAGAAGGAAGATGAATGGGTAACTTCAGAATCAATGGAATAGAGACGTTGTCTAAAATTTTTCTCCTCTTCATGGCCTTGAGGTCAAATGAAAACCTGAGCAAAGTGAGGATAAGGTATTGGGGACCAGTGGAAAGTTCTACAATCTTCTCGGCATCTTGAAGGGACACACAAGTTTCACATTGATACTTATTGTCTGCTGTCAACATCTCTGGGCACAAGAAATGGTTGATCAAGTCAGAAAGGGTGAGGGAACATTTCTTGGAACCAGTTGGGAAGGTGGTGGTGGTACTCACGTTGTGAAGGCCTGGGAAAGAACAGTTGTTTTCATCTTTTTTTTCAGAGGCAGCTCCATCTTTTTCATGGCCTCCCAAGGTTTCGATAGGAATGGCTTTACCACGATTTTCCTCAATCTTTTGCTGCCATCTCAGGTGGTCTACAGAGTCTGTGGCTAGCTCATTCCAAATTTTTGGTTTTGTCTCATCATTGTGTGGTCCTATATCTTCTACTGGAAGAGAGGAAGAACTGCAGGCCTGAGGAAACCTACTGGCGGTGCCGTCACTTGGTGGAAAAGCCAAGGATAAGTCTGTAAAGGCTTCTTCTCTAGCCGAGACACTGTGGCACTTTAGACATCGAATCTTGGTAACGATCCTCCCACCAAACATCTGCTCTATCAGTGTCCTGTTACCCAGGAGGTTCTTCTTGGATTGTAAACTGCAATGAGCCTGGGCCAAGGAGATCCTCTTCCCAGTTTTCTCCTCTTCATGAAGCCTTTTGTAAGTAAAAACACATGTATAAAACACACATACATGTACCAGTCATTTTAAAGCATACGAGTGGTCTAAAATACTTAAACTGGTGGTAAAGCTACAGATTATCAAGCCTTACTACCATCACTGTCCCAAGAACAAAATAAAATTTACTAAGGATGAGTTTGTGAAGTTGGCTGAGAATTCAGGGACCCAAATACTAGCCCAAACTTTTGCTCTCCCCACTGATGCAGGCTGAGGTGAATGATGCATATGGGGGAGTGGAAACTTGGTGTGACTCGCATACTCAGAAGTCCAGAATGCTTTGAACAGCAAGTACTTATTGCTTTGCCACTGTACTGAAAATATTACCAATATTTTATTATATCATTGAAGTAATAGAATATCGGTGAATTCTACTAATGGCTATTCTACTAACGGCTATTTCCTGCACCCTTTTCAATGGGCACCTTCAAATGTAACCCCACCAGCGGGGGTCGTCTTAGGGTTAGGCACCACCAGGGGGTCTGAGGGTTAGGCACCACCAGGGGGGTCTTAGGGTTTGGCATCGGTAGAGGGAGGGTTCTGTGTGAGGGTAAGATTAGGTTATAGTAAAATATCAGTAAAGATTGGAATATCAGTAATTTTACCAATATTCTAGTAGTGGCTGTATACATCGCTAATTTTACAGATATTCTAGTTGTGGCTATATCCTCCACTCTTAATTTACTATTATCAGCAAGTTCCGTGCCCTTTTCAATTTGATCCTTATTTTTAAGAATGTGGGCATAATGATGAAAGCCGCACATGGCTTTAATAAACACACTATGGAGGTTGTGGGACGGGCTTAAAGGAAATCAGAGCTCAACTAAAGTAAAGAATCAATACTTACCCACGGCTTCCTCCCGCCCCATAAACACATGCAAGTCCCTCGCCATACTCTCGCAATCAGCCCCGGTAACTTGCTCAGTGAGTGACATCAGTCCGGGTCTCGCTCATGCGCAGAAGACCCAGACTGGACGCGACTGAGCAAGTTAGTGGTGCTGAACGGCAGACCGCAGGAAGACGGCGAGGGACTCCCACTTGTTTATGGGGCAGGGGGAAAGCCCTGGGTAAGTATCAATTCTTTACTTTAGCCTAGCTCTGCCAACGGACTCTCTCCACCGACGACGAGCCTTTCCCCGCAGTAGGACTGGGGAACCCTCCTACCACCGGCCCGGGCTGCATCCCACTCGGCGTATCTTCACCAGGACCCATCGCCTCACTGCCTGCTGCCGCCTGCCGGACACCCAGAGGGGTAGTCCGGGATCCATCCACCCGCTGATGACTAGGGCCCTGCTAGGCCACCCACGCAGACAGCATACAAGGACCTGATCTCTCCGCTGCCGCGGCGGCGTCCCCCCCCCCCCCCCGCAGGTCTGACACCAGCAGCCACTGTTCGGCCACGGCCTCCTGGACATCCCCCCCGGTTACCGGCCAACACACTCCACTCGGGGTAGCTCGGTTCAGCTGCGGCTACAGGGATCCAGAGCAGCTGCTGCCCACGTGCCCCCCACGTGCTCCTCCACTATTGCAGGGCCCACTATTGCATCTCACTGAGAGCCCCTCCAGCATCACGAACTGACCTGCCTGGAGTCCGCAGCCGGCCTGGAGTCCGCAGCAGCCAGCAACCCCGGGACCCACAGCCAGGGGAACCGCTCCGTCCCTCCTCCGTCAGCAACACCGGGACCCACAACCAACGTACCGGCAGCCTGCACAGCCGCTCTGTCCCTCCTCCGCCAGCAACGCCAGGACACAGGACAGAGGCTGGAGCCCCTGCTGAGGACCCCACAGTCAAGCAAGGCAAGAGGCCCCCCATCCGCAGCCAGCTTGAACACAGCCCAGCGGACGGACTGCACAACGCACCTGCTCCTTCACCACTACACAGGGGACCATACCTGGGGACTCGGCTCACATCGCCAGCCACGATAGGGTAAGAGGATCACTGGGAGTGCACTGGGAAGCATTGTGTTTTTGGACTGCACTGATGCATTGTTTATTGACTGCACTGCTGCTGTACTGTAGGGACTGCAATGATGCTAGGCACAGCTGTTACCCTATCAGTGCACTGGGGTACATTGCTTATGGTCGGTACTGAGGCTAGGCACTACTAGTACTACGGGCCCCACCGCTCTGACACCGGACCCCACTGTTATGCACTGTAGTATGGACTGTTTTCTAGACTGTACTCTGCCCTCACGAGGCCATACATACTGGTAGTGAATATGCTATGCACGGTCCTGCTGCTAGGCACTGTTATGCCCCCTATCATGGTATGTTTCTGCTGCTAGGCACTGCTATGTACTGTATATGGACTGTTTCTGCTGTGTACTGCATTATGGACTGTTTCTGCTGCCAGGCACTGCTACGTACAGTAGTATGGACTGTTTCTGCTGCTAGGCACCGCTACGCACAGTATCACGGACTGTTCTGCTGCTTAGCACTGTATGCACAGTATCATAGACTGCCCTGCTGCCAGGCACTGTGATGCACAGTATCAGGAGTGATCTGCTGCGGCACACTGTTAACTTGTTATCCGGGCCACTGTGGGGGCAGTGCTCCAAGCTCTGTCCCGCTCTGCTGCCGGACCATGTCTTCCGTGCCACTTCCCCTCTCCCCACGTACCACCTACACCAGATCACAACTTCTCAGGTGGGAATACACTACAGCCCTGCACCCAGAGGATAGGCTCCTGTCCGATTCTGTCTGGAGACACGTTCAGAAAATAACATGCAAGCGACGGAGGGGCTGCCGGGCAGGTGCACGCGCGAGGCTGCAGAGGAAAGGCCTGAAGTCGGCCATACCAGCAGTCCTCCTGGCAAACGTTCGCTCCCTCCCCAACAAGCTAGACGAACTGCGGCTCCTCGGGGCAAGGAGGGACCTCGGCAGCAACACCCCAATCTTCTGTTTTACAGAAACGTGGCTACACGACAACATCCCTGACAATGCTCTTCACCTCCCAGGCTACAACCTCATCTGGGCAGATCGCGATAGCACCCTCTCTGGGAAAAAGAAAGGGGGCGGCATCTGCTTCTACATCAGCCCCGCTTGGTGCTCCAACACCTCTGTACTCGCCAAGAAATGCTCACCAGAGCTTGAACTTCTCCTGATTAACTGCAGGCCTTTCTACTCTCCCAGAGAGTTCTCATCCTACGTCCTTGTCGGAGTGTACATCCCACCCGATGCCGATGTCAAAGCTGCCCTGCACGTCCTTAGCGACACGGTCACGCACTGGGAGACAACCCTCCCAGATGCATTGTTCATCATCCTGGGAGACTTTAACAGGGCCAACCTCCGCCATGAGCTCCCACGCTTTCATCAGCACATCGCCTGCCCCACCAGGAACGCAAACACTCTCGACCACTGCTACACGGTCTTGAGAGACGCTTACAAAGCCACCCCATGGGCAGCTCTAGGCTCATCTGATCACTGTCTCATCCACCTGATACCTACCTACAGGAGGCGCCTAGAAACTGCTAAACCAGTCCTGAAAACAACCAAGGTGTGGTCAAACGAGGCCAAGCTGCAACTTCAAGCCTGCTTTGACTGCACGGACTGGAAGGCTCTGGAAACCCCAAACCTAGATGAGTGGGCTGACAACGTGAGCTCGTACATCAGTTTCTGCGAGGACTCCTGCATACCAAAGAAAACGCACAAAGTCTATCCGAACAACAAACCTTGGTTCTCCAAGAAACTCCGGCAACTGCACAGAAGCAAGGAAGACGCACACAAGGCTGGGAACCATGAGGAATACAGGAAGGCAAGGAACATCCTAGACAAGGAATTGAGAATCGCAAAAAAAGGCTACGCAGACAAGCTGGAGCAGGACCTCTCCTCAAATGACGCACAAGCCGTTTGGCGGGGGCTCAAAGCAGCCACCAACTACAAGCCCCCCCCCCAAAATGCAGCCCCCAGCGCCGAACTGGCGGAAAAGCTCAGCGGCTTCTACTGTAGGTTCGAGGAGCAGGTGGCTCCGGCGGGTCTTCCAAAACTACAGGTCCCCTTCACCCCACCCCATGTCTCAGCCCCACCATGCCAAAACTCGACCACCCTGGCTGTAAGTGAGACAGATGTGGCATACCAACTATCTAAACTAAATGCCAGGAAAGCCTCAGGCCCGGATGGGGTGTCGCCAGCCTGCCTGAAAGCTTGCGCACGGCAGCTTACCCCCATCCTCTCCTCCATCCTCAACAAGTCTCTTCAGAGTGGCAAAGTACCAACATGCTTCAAGAGGTCCACCATCATTCCTGTCCCCAAAAAACAGGGTGCCTCAGACCTTAACAACTTCAGGCATGTCGCACTCACATCGGTCATAATGAAAACCTTTGAGAAAGCAGTCCTGCCCCTCCTGAAACACAAAACTGAAGCTCAGCTAGACCCGTATCAATTTGCTTATAGGGCACATAGGTCAACCGACGATGCCATTAACATCTGTCTGGAACTTGTCAACAATCACCTTGACAAATCAAATTCATATGCCAGGGTCCTCCTCCTCCTCGACTTCAGCTCGGCGTTTAACACCATTAGCCCCCATATAATACAAGAGAATCTGGTTGAGCTCGGGGTCCACCCCACCCTTCAACTGTGGATCAAAGACTTTCTTACAAACAGATCTCAGGTTGTCAAGCTGGGCTCCATCACGTCGCAGCCAAAGATCACCAACACAGGGGCCCCACAAGGCTGCGTCTTGTCACCATACCTGTTCTCCCTGTACACGAACAATTGCAGATCCTCGGCAAACTCTGTCAAGGTAATAAAATTTGCTGATGACACCACCATAGTCGGCCTGATCTCCAACAATGACGAGCAGGAATACCGCCAGCAGGTGGACAGGATTTGCCACTGGTGCAGGGAGAACAAGCTGGTCCTCAACAATGCAAAAACCGTTGAGGCTATCATTGACTTCAGGAAGCACGCCCCCACCCCGCCTCCACTGCACACTGAAGGGATGGTGGTGGAAAGAGTGCCTTGTGTACGCCTTCTGGGCACCACCATCTCAAATAACCTGAAGTGGAAGGCAAACACTGTCTCCACCCAGAGAAAAGCCCAGCAGAGGCTCTACTTCCTCCGCCAACTGAGGAAGTTCGGCATGTCCCAAAAACTCCTGAGGAACTTCTATACCGCAACCATTGAATCTGTCCTCTGCTCCTCCATCCTTGTCTGGTATGCTGGCTCCACCGATAGCGACAGACGCAAACTACAGAGGGTCATCAGGTCAGCGGAAAAGATCATCGGGAACCAACTCCCTGCCCTGGACTCCCTGTATAAGGCCAGACTACGCTCCAGAGCACTGAAGATTGCAAACGATCCCTCCCACCCTGGCCACCAGTTTTTCAGCCAGCTCCCCATGGGGCGGAGGTATCGGAGATATCGGTCCATCGCTACAAAGACCACGAGACACAAAAACAGCTTCTTCCCCTCAGCGGTAAATTTGCTGAACGCGATAAACTCTGCTCATGCTCTCCCCCCTTAGACTGCCCCTGCTCCTCCATGCTGACTTTAGGCATGAAATTCACCCAGTTTTGGGTAAACAGTGGTTTATGGTTATGTTTTAGGTGATGAAGTGAGGGAAGCTTGTGGTTTATGGTATGTTATGTGGTTTATGGCTATGTTTGTGCAATGGAATGTTGTCTACTATGTTCTATGTCCTATGTTCGATGTCTCTTATGTTCTATGTATATGCCCTGCATCTGTTGTGCCAAGCCCAATTCCGGGCACGACCCAGTCGTGCTTGGCGAAATAAAAGCGATTCTGATTCTGATTCTAAGTGAACCAAGCACCATTTTTAGCACCCAGGGCATCTCAATAGCACATTAAAAATATATGCCAACTCATGATGTCCAAAATGCCACATCACAATCGGCCCTGCAAGGAAACAGGCTCTAAATATCATTATGCAAAAAGCACAGATGTGCAGTTGCTAGAGCTTAACCTTCTTGGCAGTAACCCCGAACGTAGTTCGGGGTAAGCCGCCGGAGGGTGCCGCTCAGGCCCTGCTGGGCCGATTTGTTTAATTTTTTTTTTGCTGGACGCAGCTAGCACTTTGCTAGCTGCGCCAGCACCCCGATCGCCGCCGCGCGCCCGATCGCTGCTATCCGGTGCGGCGCGCGGCCCCCCCCCTCCCAGACCCCGTGCGCTGCCTGGCCAATCAGTGCCAGGCAGCGCCGAGGGGTGGCCCGGGACTCCCAATGACGTCCCGACGTCAGTGACGTCATCCCGCCCGTCGCCATGGCGACAGGGGAAGCCCTCCAGGAAATCCCGTTCTTTGAACGGGATTTCCTGATCGGAGATCGCCGAAGGCGATCGAAGAGGGCGGGGGGATGCCGCTGAGCAGCGGCTATCATGTAGCGAGCCCTGGGCTCGCTACATGATATAGAAAAAAAAAATTAAAAAAAAAACTGCCACGCTGCCTCCTGGCGTATTTTTTTATACCGCCAGGAGGGTTAAACTGTTAGAAGGACATTTTCTTACCGGTCCAGGAGATATTTCAGATACTCTGAGCAGTCTTGCTGCACCCCGTGAGTAAACCAGGGAGGCCAAGAGGATGCCAGGAAACTGTCTGGTGAGATGGCCGGGCGCTGGGGAAAAAAGGAGTGCAAAACATACACATTAATAGCTGGTGCCAAGTCAACCTAACTCTCCTAGCTAGGCCAAATGATCCTCCACCGGAGACTGCAGAGAATGATGTGGCAACTGACTCCACATCACAACCTCCACCAAGTTTTCCAACCTTTAAAGGGAACTAAGCACCCTTTCTTTCCCTGGAATTTCTCCTGGTTTGTAATAGCTATAGGAACTGCCATGTTCTCCCTTCCTCTTCTCGCCTTCCTTATTTACAGAAGTCACAGATGCTATCTTCACACATTCCCTCTGGCTAAGCTCTTTGAAGAAGTCGTCTTAATTACTCCTCGATGTACGCTAGGTTCCTGAAACTAAACCTAGACAAAACGGAATTTATGATCTTCCCACCCCGGACATCCATAAACCTCCCAGATGTGCATGTCACTGTTAACCACACTACCATTCACCCTACCTCTCAAGCCCGCTGTCTGGGTGTCACCCTGGACTCCGCACTCTCCTTCACTCCCCACATCCAAAACCTCACAAAGTCCTGCAACTTCCACCTTCGTAACATCTGTAAGATTCGCCCTTTCCTGACCTCTGCCACCACCAAACTCCTCATCCATGCCCTCATAATTTCCCGCCTTGACTACTGCAATGCCCTGCTGTCTGGTCTCCCTATGACCCGAACAGCCCCACTGCAGTCCATCATGAATGCGGCAGCCAGAATTATCCACTGCTCCCATCGCTCCACCATGGCGGATCCCCTCCTTGAATCCCTCCACTGGCTTCCTATCCAGTCCAGAATTAGATTCAAGATACTGTGTCTGACCTACAAATCTGTCCACAAAACCTGTCCAACCTACATTTCCGATCTTACTCAGAGGTACACACCTAGCCGCTCACTCCGCTCTTCCAATGAACTTCGCCTAACTGCCCCCCGCATCACCCAGTCCCATGCACGCCTCCAGGACTTCTCAAGAGCTGCTCCAACACTATGGAACTCCCTACCTCCACCCATTAGGGCAGCCCCCTCCTTCAACATCTTCAAGAAAGCCCTCGAAACTCACCTTTTGACTCTGGCCTACTACCCCTCACAAGTGCTCTAAACCCACAGCTGAACTCTGGTCTCCTAACTCTCATGTCCCTACCTCTCCCTTTAGATTGTAAGCCTTTGGGCAGGGTCCTCCTCCTTTTTTGTCCAACCTGATCATGCACCTCCATTACTGTGAACCCAAAGGAGCATCTAGGCTAGGCATCTGAGTGAACCTAACTTGCCTAATCTCCATGCTCCCCTCCAGTGACTGACTAAGCATTACCTGGTACTCACACTGTTCTGTGTGATCTGGTCTTTCTTGTATTCAGGTATTGTCATTTTGCTGTATGTCACCCCTAAATATTGTATGTATCCCTATTTATTGTCCAGCGCTGCCTAATATGTTGGCGCTTTATAAATACAATAAATAAATAATTACCCACCCTGTTGATGAAAATGTATTGTTTACTTTTTGCTAATGAGTGCAATGAAACTATTACTTAAAGCGGAACTGTAAATTCGTTAAAAGCAAACAGTTTCACTTACCTGGGGCTTCCCGAAGCCCCCACCAGCCGTCCTGTTCCCTCGCCGGTCCTGCCCGAGCCTCCGTCCTCCTGCGCAAGCTACTTTCATTACCGCCAACTTACAAGTTGACGGCAACTGCGCATGCACGCCCCGGGCAATGCAACGCTTCCTTCGCGTTCCCACCCGCTACAGCAGCTATAGCGGGCGGGAACGCGAAGAAAGCGTCGCATTGCCCGGGGCAGGCAAGCGCAGTTGCAAGTCGGCGGTAATGAAAGTAGCTCCCGCGGGAGTACGGAAGCTCGGGCAGGACCGGCGAGGGCACAGGACGGCTGCTGGGGGCTTCGGGAAGCCCCAGGTAAGTGAAACTGTTTGCTTTTAACGAATTTACAGTTCCGCTTTAAGTCATCAGCTGCCTAAAATCTCGGTGGATGGGCAGGCCTGCTGAGGTATGATAATAAAACCTGTGCTAAACTTTAAGTGTAAAATTAAAAGGTAAAATGGAAGGGTTTTTTTTAATAATGAGACATATTGTTGGCATGCATTTTAATGTGCTATTTTGATGCCTGTTGTGCTAAAAATTGTGCTGGGCACTGACTGTCTACATACCTAGGTGCAGCCAGCCAACACTCACATTTCTTTTCGGGGCCTATAGACGGGACTGTGAGTAAATGCAAACCGCCCCCAATGATGGAAGAATTAGCCCTTCTGAAAAATTAGATTGCGAAGAGTAGGACTGAAAGCGGAAGTGGGGTTGGCCAGTTTGTACTTCAGGTTTGCTAAACAGGACTGAAGTCTGCCATAGTACAGTGAATGAAAGAAATATTTGACCCCCAGCTGATTTTGCTCATTTGCCCTCTGACCAAGAAATAACCTGATAAGTCTGATTGTAACGGTAGACTTACTGTAACTGTGAGAGACAGAATAACAACAAAAGAACCCTCAAAAACCCAGTGTCCCAAAGTCAGAGCTTGATGTCCATTGTAATTAGTGAAATACGACTTAGCAGGTGGTGGCAAAACCCTTGTTGGTAATCGCAGAGGTCAGACATTTCTTGTAGTTGGCCACCAGGTCTGCTCACAGGGGATTTTGGCCCTCCCTTCTTTGCAGATCCTCTCCAAGTTAGAAAAGTTTCCAGGCAGATGTATGGCAAACTCAAACCTTCAGCTCCCTTCATGGTCAAAGGGCAAACAAGCGAAGTCAGCAGGGGATCAAATACTTCTTTCCTTTGCTCTACACAGTGGGATTGTGTATGGTGGGATATCCACAGGGAAATCTGGCATTGTGGGGCAGTATGCATTCATATGTACCTAAAATAACAGTCTGGCTGACTGGCTGCATATTGAAATGACAACATGATTTGTACAGATAATTTAAAAAAAAAAAGACCCACATTATAGTATTATCTGTATCTCTTATATCATTTAGTATCTCTCTGCTTGCTGGACAAGCAGTGGCGTAGCTAAGGAGCTGTGGGCCCCGATGCAAGTTTTACATTGGGGCCCCCAAGCACTCTATACATAACAATTGATACGGCGCACAAAAACCTGCCAATGGCAACTACAGTGTCAGAGGTGCAAGAAAGGGGATGGGGAACAGTTTGTTAATGATTACCACTAATTAAGGTATCTATAGAAGTGATTATGAGCACAGGACTAATAGAGAGCTAATACTGTAGTTGAGGGAGGGCCCTTCTGGCCCAAGGGCCCCGATGCGGTCGCTACCTCTGCAACCCCTATTGCTACGCCCCTGTGGACAAGTTGTTAGATGTCAGAGACCCCGACAGTCATACTCACCTGACTGTGTTCAAGAAAGGCAAAGAGGTACTGTAGCTTCATCATCAGAGGCTGGGAATGGTTCTCCCGCAGACACAGGACCGAGTGCCTGAAACTGACAACACAAGTCAGAACATCTATGGAAGTCTATCTGCCCCCATGTGTATGGCTGTGTGTATGTGTGTGTGTGGCTGTGTGTGTGTGTGTCTGTGTGTGTGTGTGGTGTGTGTGTGGCTGTGTGTGTGTGTGTGTGTGTGTGTGTGTGTGTGTGTGGCTGTGTGTGTGTGTGTGTGGTGTGTGTGTGGCTGTGTGTGTGTGTGTGGCTGTGTGTGTGTGTGTGTGTGTGTGGCTGTGTGTGTGTGTGGCTGTGTGTGTGTGTGTGTGTGTGTGTGTGTGTGTGTGTGTGTGTGTGGCTGTGTGTGTGTGTGTGTGTGTGTGTGTGTGTGTGTGTGTGTGTATGGCTGTGTGTGTGTGTGGCTGTGTGTGTGTGTGGTGTGTGTGGTGTGTGTGTGTGTGTGTGTGGCTGTGTGTGGCTGTGTGTGTGTGGGTGTGTGTGTGTGTGTGTGTGTGTGTGTGGCTGTGTGTGTGTGTGTGTGTGTGGCTGTATGTGTGTGTGTGTGTGGCTGTATGTGTGTGTGTGTGTGTGGCTGTGTGTGTGTGTGTGTGTGTCTGTGTGTGTGTGTGTGTGGCTGTGGGTGTGTGTGTGTGTGTGTGTGTGTGTGTGGCTGTGTGTGTGTGTGTGTGTGTGTGTGTGTGTGTGTGTGTGTGTGTGTGTGTGTGTGTGTGTGTGCGCGCGCGCGCCACCATCACTCAAAAACAACTTGACCGATTTCAATGAAACTTGGTAATGAGCTACTTCTATTTTACTTTGTCACTTTTTGTGGACATTTTTTGTATCAATAAAGACTTTTTGTATATTTACTAAATTATTTGAGTGGTGCCATGGTTATATAGGTTCTTCTTTTCTTTGATGGTTCCAGGTAAAGTATAGTTCAGGGGGGTGGGAGGTTGTTTGTCGATTGTCCCAATATCACTTGCCGTTACTGCCATGCACCTGATCGACCACAACGGCCTTGCAGCATGTCCAATCAACATGCTTGCCTCGAAATTCGCAGCATCGTCGATTGGGCATGCACTTTGCGGCATCAATTTTCATCTGATTCAATAATAATTATCGAAATGGATGGTCTATCGGCCACCAAGCCGCTAGATATATGGGTACCTTAAAGGGCAACTGAAGCAAGAGGGCTATGGAGGCTAACATATTTATTTCCTTTTTAACAATGTACATTGCCTGGCTGTCTCGTTGATCCTCTGCCTCTAATACTTTTAGCCACAGACCCTGAACAAGCATGAAGCAAATCAGGTGTTTCTGATGTTATTGTCAGATCTGACAAGATTAGCTGCATGCTTGTTTCTGGTGTGATTCAGACACTTCAGCAGCCACATACTAGATTAGCAGGGCTGCCAGGCAACTGGTATTGCTTAAAAGGAAATAAATATGGCAGCCTCCATATTCTTCTCACTTCAGTTCCCCTTTAATCGGGGCTGTTTCCTTTATCTGACTTCTGTCCTGCTAAAACATGGCGGAAGCCTTGAACTATAATTATGCTACAAGACTTTTTTTATACAGAATCTATTGCGGACTGCTAAAAAATAAAAGTCTAATTTGGAAAATGCTAAAGGCTGCTGTTCTGTGCCTTGAAAAAGCAAATGAAAGTGATTTAGAAAAAGCCAGCCCTTGCTGCTATTTCAGAACAAACACATTAAGGGATGTCAACTAAACAGAGAGGTAAATCGATATATCTACAGTAAACATCCTCCCACTGGGATCTCGGCTTGGAATATAGCTATCTGCAAACTGCTGTCTTTCAGCCATTTTACAAGGACGTTTTCTGTAGATTTGCAGCCTTGGCCAGGGTAAGGAAGTACTCAGCAAAGTATCTTTGTACTGATTGTTAAACAGAGATAAGGTTTATAATTTCAACCTCTCAGTCACATGCCTTCCAACCGCCCGGTTTCGCCGGAACTGTCCCGGGTTAGGAGGCATGGTCCTGTGTCCTGCAGCACCCCATCCCTCCAGCAGCGGGACTGCAAAGCTGCAACAGCAGAGTAACAACAGCCACACACCAACTGCATGACAAGTAAAAACACTTTAACCACTTGAGGACCCACCCTTTACCCCGCTTAAGGACCAGCGCTGTTTTAGCTGATCTGTGCAGGGTGGGCTCTACAGCCCCCAGCACAGATCAGGGTGCAGGCAGAGCGACCAGATCGCCCCCCTTTTTTCCCCACTAGGGGAATGATGTGCTGGGGGGGTCTGATCGCTCCTGCCTGATGGGTGTTGCGGGGGGGGGCACCTCAAAGCCCCCCTCCGCGGCGAGATTCCCCCCTCCCTCTCCTCCCTGTTCACCCTGGTGATCTGGGCTGCACAGGACGCTATCCGTCCTGTGCAGCCAGTGACAGGCTGTGCACTCTCACATTGTGGCGATCCCCGGCCGATGATTGGCCGGGGATCGCCGATCTGCCTTACGGCGCTGCTGCGCAGCAGCGCCGTACAATGTAAACAAAGCGGATTATTTCCGCTTGTGTTTACATTTAGCCTGCGAGCCGCGATCGGCGGCCCGCAGGCTATTCACGGAGCCCCCCGCCGTGAATTGACAGGAAGCAGCCGCTCGCGCGAGCGGCTGCTTCCTGATTAATTAGCCTGCAGCCGGTCTGCGTCGCTGGTCCTGCAGCTGCCACTTTGCCGACGCGCGGTATGAGTGCGCGGTCAGCAAGTGGTTAAAGGGAACCAAGCACCCTTGTGTATTGTACCATATATATATCAGTAAGAACATTAGAGAAAACACTTACTATGCTCTCTGTTTCATCCTCACTGCTAAAAGTGTCTGTTATCAGCTGTGATAAGAATCCCGGACTGAGCATTCAGTCTAGCTTTGCAGGGAATAATTATAGCCGAGTCATTATAGCAGAGCCACAAGGGGGCAGGCTTGGGCTTGAAAAGACACCAGAGAAGACAGACTCAGCTATAATCTTTCCGTAGCAAAGCCAGACTGAGTGCTCAGTCAGGGATTCTTATCAGAGGTGATAACAGTCAGATTAAACAGAGAGCAATGAAACAAAGAGCAGATTAGGTGTTTACTGTCATGTTCCCACTGATTTATAAGGTAAAATACAAGAGGGTGCTTCATCTCTGGTTCTTTTTAAGAAAGTTAATTTATGGCCCAAATTGAGATATAGATTTTTTTTTAAATACAAGCATTTAATAGTACATTCTTATTTATTCTTTATGAATTATGCATAAATATTTTGTTAAAAAAGGAAAATATCTGTTGCACCGACATCTAAGCTTCTCATTTCCTCCTCAGCCACCTCCAGCTGCCTGCCAACCTCCTTCCTTCTTCCTCCAGGTATTCTGAAGCCAAAGTAGGTTGTCAGTCAGTTGGAAGGCGTGGCTGAGAGAGCAATGACTCTCCTTCCTTCTGGCCCGGGTGAGTAAATGGGGGCATGCTTTAGGCTGACATTATTATTATTTATTGGATGTATAGAGCACCAATATATTGCGCAGTGCTGGACAATAAATAGCAGACAACACAATACAGGTACTGGTAATAAGCAGTAAGACACACAATGCCAGATCATGCACTGGAGTAGTATCTGTGGGCGATGGGCACCATCAAGTATCATACACAAGCGGGGAGGGCCCTGCCAAAGGCTTACAATCTAAAGGTAGGGGTTGGTGTCACAATTGGGGAGGGGCTACATCAAGAGGTTCTTGGCAGATAGAGTTATGGCATCATAGACAAGAAATGAGAATCCCCAACTGCATGATCAAATATGAGCCTAAACAAGTTATGCAAAAAATAAAAAAAACTTTATTTGTACACACACACACGCTGACAATTAAAAACAATTAAAACATTTTCAAATTCCCTTTTGTTGAATGTAATCAACCCACCCACCCAAATACTTTTACTTTTCTATTATTGCACTTATTATATTTATTGTACATTGGTATTTATCTGTATAATACTGCACTTATCTGAGGAATATTGCACAATATCCTGTACCTGCTATCACCTTACATTATCCACCTATTTCATATTGCTTACAAAGCCACATATTTTTTGGGTATAATTTTTGCTGGTTCGCTATGTAACTCATTACACATTACGCTTACAGCCCAACCACCATTTTTTTCATTTGTGTACCTGCCACTACCTCACAATTTTTCACTAACACTTTTTTCTTGATTGTGTTCACACAGTCACATATTTTTTGCCCATTTTTTGTTGGTACACAATTGAATTTTGAACACACTTGTCTTTTCCCCTTTTTTAGGGTTTTTTTTTTATTTTTTTCAATTTTCATTTCACTCAGTTTTATATTTTTTTGTCCCCCCTCCCCCCCCCCTTTTTTTTGATCGGATTTATACTTCTTGCACCGGCAACAAAATCCAAATCTTACCGCTTCCCACCCGCTCCTCCCTCACATACAATACCCCCCCCTCCTTCTTTTGCATATAATTTTTTATTAATTCCCTATTTGGCCTTCCCCGGTATACCTAATACAATACATATCTATATATACCAATAATCTCTGCAGCAGTGGGTTGATTACATTCAACAAAAGGGAATTTTTCAATGTTTTAATTGTTTTTATTGTCAGTGTGAGTGTACAAATAAAGGTTTTTCATTTTTTGCATAACTTGTTTAGTCTCATATTTGATCATGCAGTTGGGGATTATCTTTTTCTTGTTTAGGATTCTCTGCTTTCGAATCCCATGTGTTTGATACCTATTGCTCTGTTTGTGTTGTGTTGTAAGAGAGAGTTAGGGCATCGGCAAGGTGGGGTACGGCATCTTGAAGAAGTGAGGTTTGAGCATGGCCGTTTCTAGGGCCGTGCGGCCCGTGCGGGCGCCCTGAGCGCTGTTGGGAGGGGGGGCGCTGTGATGGAGGGGGGAGCCGCAGCCGCGGGGAAGGTGGCCCGACCTCTCCCTCCCTTCCTCTCCCCTCCGTGCTTCCCCCTCGGTGTGCAGACAGCAATGTGCAGGGAAGCGCTATACAAACTGTTAAACAGGAAGCAGCGTGTGTATCAGCGTCTATGGAGAGAGGAGAATGGCGGCGAGAGAGCAGCGATTGGAATCAGGGAGGTGAGTCGTTTTGTATAGCGCTTCCCTGCACATTGCTTTGCAGTCTGAGGGTGGAGCACGGAGGGCGGCCGGAAAGAGGGAGGGAGAGGTCGGGCTGCCCTCCCCGCGGCTCCCCCCTCCATCATGGGGGGCACCTACCTATCCTGTAACTGGGGCATCTACCTATCTAACCTATCCTGGGGGGCACCACCTACCTATCTAACCTATCCTGGGGGGCACCTACCTATATAACCTATACTGGGGGCAGCTACCTAATCTAACCTATACTGGGGGGCAGCTACCTAATCTAACCTATACTGAGGGGGCAGCTACCTAATCTAACCTATACTGAGGGGGCAGCTACCTATCTAACCTATCCTGGGGGTACCTACCTATCTAACCTATCCTGGGGGGGGGGCACCTACCTATCTAACCTATACTGGGGGGCACCTACCTTTCTAACCTATACTGGGGGGCAGCTACCTAATCTAACCTATACTGGGGGCCACCTACCTAATCTAACCTATATTGGGGGGCAGCTACCTAATCTAACCTATACTGGGGGGCAGCTACCTAATCTAATCTATACTGGGGCAGCTACCTATCTAACCTATACTGGGGGGTAGCTACCTATATAAACTATACTGGGGGGCAGCTACCTAATCTAACCTATACTGGGGGGCAGCTACCTAATCTAACCTATACTGGGGGGCAGCTACCTAATCTAAACTATACTGGGGGGCAGCTATCTAATCTAACCTATACTGGGGGGCAGCTACCTATCTAACCTATACTGGAGGGCAGCTACCTAATCTAACCTATACTGGGGGGCAGCTACCTAATCTAACCTATACTGGGGGACAGCTACCTAATCTAACCTTTACTGGGGGGCAGCTACCTATCTAACCTATACTGGGGGGCAGCTACCTATCTAACCTATACTGGGGGGCAGCTACCTAATCTAACCTTTACTGGGGGGTAGCTACCTAATCTAACCTATACTGGGGGGCAGCTACCTAATCTAACCTTTACTGGGGGGCAGCTACCTATCTAACCTATACTGGGGGGCAGCTACCTATCTAACCTATACTGGGGGGCAGCTACCTATCTAACCTGGGGGGCAGCTACCTAATCTAACCTATACTGAGGGGACAGCTACCTAATCTAACCTGTACTGGGGGGCAGCTACCTATCTAACCTATAGTGGGAACATTAACTTATCTAACCTGTATTGGGGGCACCTACCTTCCTAGCTAGCCTATACAGGTGACAACTATACTTTCTACCTATATTGGAGGCACCTACCTAACTAACCTATACTGGGGGCATCTACCTATCTAACCTATGCTGGGGGCAACTATTCTGGCTACCTATATTAGAGGCACCCACCTAGCTAACCTGTACTGGGGGCACCTACCTATCTAACTTATACCGAGGGTGCCTGCCTATCTAACCTATACTGGGGGCAACTATTGGCTACCTATGCTGGAGGCACCTACCTGGCTAACCTATACCGGAGGCAACTGGCTCACCTATGCCTGGCTACCTATACAGGGGGGAACCTATAGCTGGCTACCTATACTGGGGTACCTATTCTGGGCTACCTATACTGGGGGAATCTATACTGAGTGCAACTAGACCTGGCTAACCTATACTGCGTGCACACATACCTTGCTTCGGGCGGGGGGGGGGGGGGGAGGCGCAATTTTACACCCTCGCCCTGGGTGCATTTTAGCGTAGAAACTGCACTGGGTTTGAGGACTTGTTTGAAGGTGTTGAAGGAGGGGGAATCCTGATGGGCAGTGGGAAAAAGTTTAACAGGATTGGGGCAGCTCTAGTGAAGTAATGTAGTGGCGCATAAGAGTGCGAGATGCGTGGGGTGGTTAGGAGGAAGTTATTGGAGGAGCAAAGTGGGCGGCCAGATGAGTATTTGCTGACCTGTGACCAGGTAAGAGATGTAGGTTGGGCAGGACTTGAGTATAGATTTGTAGGTCAAACATAGGATCTTATGCTGGGTATGCACGATGCATTTTTTCGGTCGATTCCCGGTTCAATCAATTTTCGTTTTGTTTTTCCGCTTGATTTCCCGCTAGATTCTCTTATCTTTTCTTATCAACTTCCATTCACTTCTATGAGGAATCGAGCAGTAAAACGATCAAAAGTAATATCGGACATGACGGAAATTATCAATCAAATGCATCTATCGAACGGAAAAACGTAACGTGTGCACCTAGCATTGCAGTTGATTCTGACTCGGATGGGGAGCCAGTGGAGAGGTTTGCATAGGGAAGTCTTGGAGACAGAGCAGTGGGAGGTGTAATTAGTCTGGCTGCTGCATGATGGATTGTAGCGGGGCAATGCGGTTCTGAGGGAGGACTGACAGGAGGGTGTTGCAGTAGTCTAGGCAGGTGATGATGAGAGCATGGAAGACGAGTGGCAGTGCTTGGGGTCAGATAGGGACGGACATCCAGGATGAGATGGTTGAGAGGCAGGAGGATACCTTATCCATGATGGTTGCGGAGAAGTCCTTGGTATGGATGGAGGTAGATCTTGGTGTCGTCTATTTCATTCCAGCTTAGCTACTCTGATATATCTATGGGGCCCTTGTTGTGAATGGTGATAGATGTTTAGCAGTACAACGTGGGGGTCTCAGAGTGCTGGGGTCACATGGGGTCTTCATACAGAGGAGTCACTTACTCAGATGCCATGAATAAGGCCTGCAGGATGCTGTTCATGTAACACGTGTTCCCCAGGTTGATCAGGCCGATCTTCCCGGTATCAGATTTGGACACCAGTCTGGGATAATACGGGGCCAGTTCATTCTTCTGGGAGGTCCAGGCGTTCTGACCCAGCAGCTGTTTAATCCTGTCCTCGTTGGGCACTGGGAGGGTCTGTCCCAGAGAGAAAAACAAAGAGTTACAGGAAAACAAGAAAAACAAGAGGGATGTGGAGGCTGCCATACTAATTTCCTTTTAAACAATACCAGTTGCCTGGCAGCCCTGCTGGTTTATTTGGCTGCAGTAGTGCCTGAATCACACATCAGAAACAAGCATGCAGCTAATTAAGTCAGATCTGAAAATAATGTCAGAAACACCTGAACTGCTGCATGTTTGTTCGGGGTCTATGGCTAAAAGTATTAGAGGCAGAGGATCAGCAGCATAGCCAGGTAACTGAAAATGCTTAAAGGGACTCCGAGCATCTCTCATGGGCATGCCTTTAAGCCAGACAACTTCCAACAAAGTCGTGCTATGACCCCTCTGGAGGAGCCTCTTGCAATGGCCATGCGTGTCACTTCCTCTTCCTGCTTCATTCAGTGATGCATTTCTCTAACAGAGAAGACAGGGGTGACCCGGAAGTTATAACATAGCCAAGATTACTAATCACAAAACCTGATGACAAAGTACACTAAAGTTTTTCATGTTTCACTTCCTTGCGGAAGCTTTTTCAAGGGAACAAAAGTGAAGTGCAGAGTGCTAGGGTGTAATTACATTAAAATAAACAAAAAAACAGAGAATCAAAGAGCGTGTCCGCTCATGACAGCAGTCAGAAAAGACTGGCTAAACTGGAGACCTTTAAATACTCTTCCTGGGTCACATGTGTGGGGGCGTGTCATTACCCACTCCCCTGTTACAGTTGCCCTCTATGATTGGTTAAGAGCTATGTGCCTCTCAAAGTGGAACCAATCAGGAAGATCTCCATAGACTTCCTTAATTAACAAAATCATGCTTGTGAGACAAGGGCCTCAATTCACTAAGCTTATCTCCTGTCTTTAATAACTCTTCTAGAGTTGTTACCATGGTGATAAGGCATGTAGTATTCAGGAACCATTTTACCTCAGGCAAACCTAAAGTTAACTCTTCTGTCTTTAAGTTAACTCTTTAATCCTTAAAATAACTCCAGAGTTAAAGACAGGCTGTTCATTAACTGCATGTGAAAAGAACTACAGAGGAGGTAACTTAACTACAGAGGAGGTAAATTAACTACAGAGGAGGTAAATTAACTACATAAGAGGTAACGTAAGGAATGAAGAGATAAGATAACTCTCTTACTGTGTGGAGGTAAGTTTTCTCTTGCCTTATTATCTCCAGCATGATCTTAGTGAATTGAGGCCAAGGTATTGTTCCCAAAACACCAGGATCTAACCAAGATTTGATCCCCAAAGAGCACGTCTTATTACCTGATTCCTCTCAGTTTTCCAAGCAGATAAACTCAGAAGCGCCGATATTCAGCGCTTCTGATGTTGTTTAGTGAACATAGCCAAGATGGCAGCCGCCATTTTTAAATTGAAATCGAACGAAAACTATTTGGTGTAGAATGGCGATTCAGGCGCACCAAACGAAAGAGGAGAGCACAAGCTACAGAGAGGTATGCATCTTTAAGTACTTTGCAGTACTGGTCGGAGTCAGCATGTCCATGAGAGGTGCTCGGAGTCCCTTTAAAAGGAAATAAATATGGCAGCCTCTATATCCCTTTCGTTACAGTTGTCCTCTAATTCAGACAATAGTCCCACCTTTATTGCTTCCATGATTGTCTCATACAGGTCCGGATATCCAGAGAAACGGAAGACCATGCAGTGAATGAGCTCAGCGAGTTGCTCCAGGCAGCTATGGGCTGAATTGGTGCTCTCGTTAGACAGGAAGGAGACCACATGAGGAACGTGTGGGATGATCTGCAGAAGCCAATGGAAACATAGATTACACTTCAATACACGAAAAAAATACTGCTATACAGAACAGCACTCTCGACTCCCAGGCAGTGAAATGTTACATCGATACACTTTCAGTCACTTTAGACCAAAAATTGATCTAAAGTATCGACTGAACAGATCTATGTTGATTGGGGGTGGGGCAGTGGAAGAGCGACAGCCCATAGCATTGCACTTCATCGGACAGTGCAGTGCAGGAGTTCAATCGGTTTTCAATAGATTGAATATATTGAAGATCAATGTGCAGTGCGTGGGAGGAATTGATTCCTTCCTGAATCAATACCCTATAGAGAGGTCTGATCGTTTTGCCACACTGGGTAGCAATCTATAAGTGTATGGCTAGCTTTACACCTCCTAGTAGTAAGATAGCACTTCCTGATTAGCAGCAAATATGGATGGATAAGGATTAAAGTAAATCTGCTATACAGGGCAGTACAGTGGCGTAGTGGTTAGAGCTCTTGCCTTGCAGCGCTGGGTTCCCGGTTCGATATCCGAGCCACGTCAACATCTATAAGGAGTGTGTATGTTCTCCCCGTGTCTGTGTGGGTTTCCTCTGGGCATTCCGGTTTTCTCCCACATCCCAAAAACATACAGATAAGTTAATTGGCTTCCCCCTAAATTGGCTGTAGACTACGATGCATACACCACACGATACATACGGTACATAGATATAGGACTCTGGTAGGGATTAGATTGTGAGCCCCACTGAGGGACAGTTTAGTGGCAAGACAATATACTCCGTACAGCGCTGCAGAAGATGTCAGCGCTATATAAATACTAAATAATAATAATAACCTGAACTGAAACTAATTAAGAGATAAGTGAATCGGTAAGGAAGAAAAAGTAACATACTTATTTCAGTAGGAGGATGTCCTCCTCAAGCTCACCGATTCAGCGCTAGGACCTTCTAAGCATATCCGACAAGGGCTCGTCGGATATGCTCTCGTGGCCATGCTTCGTCTGTGTATGAGTGCAGCCCCACTGCGCATGCAGAGTATGGTCCTCGCTTGTGTAATAGCCTGAAACCACTCATACATGGCTCTTCCTCCATGCACGAGCAGCTTTGTACAACTGTGCGGACCATACTTGCGCATGCACAGTTTGGAGGTGCTCATGCATGCATGGCCATGCAGACGCAAAGAGAAAGAGAGTTCTGGCCAGTGACGGAGGAGTTGTGGAGAGAATGGGAAACCTCTGGACTATCCAGAGGCTTCTCTCTGCTGAGTTGGAATCTAACTTTTTTTCTACTTAACAGGTTGTTGTTGTAGTAGTGATGGTATACAGAACGTCCCTGGTATCTCATTATGAGCATGGTTCACTCAGATCCCAACAAAAAAGCTTTTGATATTTTCAGTACACGCTTGTTATCAGGATCATTTGCTCAGCCAGATAAGTGTGTTTTGGCTTCTAATTACTTTTCAGGAGAGCTGGGGCTTCATTTAACTGCAGTCTACCTAATTTGCATAATAATATGCACTGGTTTAGTAACTCTTGCAATGAAAAAAAAATGTGCACACAGGCAAATTCTAGATAGGCTTAGTACTACATGTACCCATGTTTATCTCATCAGAATCAGAATCAGAATCATTTATTTCGCCAAGCACGACTAGGTCGAACCCGGAATTGGTTTTGGCATGTACAGGGCTATGTGTGGGATAAAACATACAATATAATACAGTACAAAAAGAAAACAATACAGTAAACAATACAGATACAGCGATTAACCCTACATGTTGACACAAGTTAGAGCTCAAGAAGTAAGGTGTAAGATGTGCGTCAGTGCAGTCATGTAAGATGTGCGGCAGTGCAGTCATGTCGTGTGCTACCGAATGCTACTTGAATGGAGCAGGTAAGAAGTTCGTAGAGTTCAAAGAGTTTACAGCTGAGGGAAAGAAGCTATTCCTGTGTCTTTCAGTCTTGGTGTAGATGGACCGGAATCTCCGGCCCAAGGGGAGCCGCTGGAAGAAGCGGAAGCCTGGGTGGGACGGGTCATTGACGATCCTCAGAGCTCTGGAGCAAAGTCTGGAGTTGTAGAGTTGGTCTAGTGGGGGGAGTGATTTCCCGATGATTTTTTCAGCTGATCTTATGACCCTCTGTAATTTGTGCCTGTCGCTGGCGGAGGCGCCAGCGTACCAGACAAGGATGGAGGAACAGAGGACAGATTCAATTGTGGCTGTGTAGAAGTTCGTCAGAATCTCCCGGGCCATCCCGAACTTCTTCAGTTGCCGAAGGAAGAATAGCCTCTGCTGGGCTTTCCTCTGAGTGGAGGACGTGTTGGCTTTCCAAGTTTGGTCCTTGGAGATTGTAGTGCCTAGAAGGCGTGTGCAGGGCACCCTTTCCACTTCCGTACCATCGATGCAGATTGGAGGAGGGGTGGCAGCACGTTTTCTAAAGTCCACAATCATCTCTACTGTTTTTGCAGTATTGAGGACTAGGCCATTTTCCCTGCACCAGAGGCAGATTCTGTCAACCTGCTTGCGGTATTCTTGCTCATCATTTCCGGAGATGAGGCCCACTATTGTTGTATCATCAGCAAACTTGATGACTTTGACAGAGGCCCCCGTGGACCTGCAATTGTTGGTGTATAGGGAGAATAAGAATGGGGACAGAACACATCCTTGAGGGGCACCTGTATTGGTGGTCCTTGGCTGCGAGATGATAGTGTCCAGCTTGACGGCCTGGGATCTGTTGCTCAAGAAGTCTGTGATCCAATGGCGTAGGGTGGGGTGGACACCGAGGCCAACCAAGTTATCCTGGAGTATTTGGGGGCTGATAGTATTAAACGCCGAGCTGAAGTCGAGTAGGAGGATCCTGGCGTAGGAGTTTGGTTTGTCAAGGTGTTCGTTAACGAGCTCCAGGCAGATGTTTATGGCATCATCGGTGGACCTGTTCGCTCTGTATGCAAACTGGAATGGGTCCAGCTGTGCCTCAGTGGAACGTTTTAGGAGGGGCAGAACCATGCTTTCAAAGGTTTTCATGATGACGGATGTAAGAGCCACCGGCCGGAAGTTGTTGAGGTCAGAGACACCCTGCTTTTTGGGGACAGGGATAATGGTGGACCTCTTGAAGCACGCTGGAACTTTGCCTTCCTGGATGGATTTGTTGAAGATGGAGGAGAGAATAGGGGCTAGCTGCCGTGCACAAGTTTTCATACAGGCTGGTGACACTCCATCTGGGCCTGAGGCTTTCCTCGCATTCATTTTCGACAGGTGCTTGAGGATGTCGTCCTCATTCACAGCCAGGGGAGGTGGGTTTGGGAGCAGGACGTCTAATTCGGAGGAGGTGGTAGGAGGCCCAGTGGGTGCCGCCTGGTTCTCGAATCTGCAATAGAATTCACTGAGGCTCTCAGCAAGCTCGGTGCTGGGAGTTGTGTGTTGATGGGGGGGCTTATAGTTCGTAGCGGCTTTAAGCCCCTTCCAGACGGCTCGTGAGTCTCTCGAGGAGAGGTCCTGTTCTAGTTTTGCTGCATAGTTCTTTTTCGCGGCTCTCAGTTCTCTGTTTAGGATGTTTTTTGCCCTCCTGTAGTCGTCCTGGTTCCCAGACTTGTACGCCATTTCCTTGCTCCTCCTCAGGTGCCGTAATTTGCTAGAAAACCACGGTTTGTCGTTCGGGAAGTGCTTGCGAGTCTTCGTTGGTATACAGTGGTCCTCACAGAAGCTGATGTACGAGGATATGTTGTCCGCCCACTCGTCTAAATCAGGCACTTCCAGGGCCTTCCAGTCTGTACAGTCAAAGCAAGCTTGGAGTTGTAGTTTAGCATCATCTGACCATACTTTGCTGGATTTTAGGACCGGTTTTGCAGTTTCCAGGCGCCTCCTGTAGGTGGGTATTAGGTGGATGAGGCAGTGATCGGATGAGCCTAGTGCTGCCCATGGGACGGCCTTGTATGCGTCCCTCATGACCGTGTAGCAGTGGTCTAGAGTGTTGGCGTTCCTAGTGGGGCAGGTGATGTGTTGGTGGAAGCGTGGGAGCTCTTGGCGGAGGTTGGCTTTGTTAAAATCGCCCAAGATGATGAACAGAGAGTCTGGGAGGGCTGTCTCCCACTGCGTGATAGTGTCGCTGAGGACATTCAGGGCAGATCTGACGTCAGCATCAGGTGGGATATACACGCCAACGAGAACATAGGAAGAGAACTCTCTGGGGGAGTAGGCCGGCCTGCAGTTTACAATAAGGAGTTCAAGTTCCGGGGAGCATATCTTGGCTAGTACGGAGGTGTTCGGGCATGTCATAGGTTAGTTTAGGTATGCTTTTTTTTGGTTATACTTTTTTTTATTGGTTTTAAAAGAAGGCAGGAACAAGCAATGTTCAACACAACTCTATATAGTAAGAAGAGAGACATAATAAACCAACAGTTGTAGGTAAATAAAGACATGATGGAAATAGGTAAGTCATTGAAGTAAAAAAAAAAAAATGTCGTTAACAGTAGCAGAATGCTCGATGGAAAGTATCAAAAGCATGTATCGTGTTCCAGAAGTATGAATGCTGCCTAAAAGGAGAAAAAAGCCTATAGAGGCATGAGAAGAGGATGAGTAACAATTTAAAGACAAAACAGTATCTTATAGAGAGAAGACAGTCATCTCAGTGGAAAAGAATGGAGAATGAGCTAGGTTAACACATATGATTGACCCTGAGGGTCAACCTCAAATATAAGCATAAGAAGAAGGGTATTCGAAGGCCAGCGCCAATAGTCGGACAGAAATATGGAAGTCTAATAATATAGAACCTATAGACCACTCAACATGGGAGGTGGGCCTGGAAAAATATTGTAGCAGAAGGGGGAGACTGGATATGGTTCAAAAAGTTTATAGGGGCAAGTAATCGGGAGAGAGAGTAGAAATTCCACTGACTCCATACTCTGTGGAACTGCTGTTCTGTATCCCGTAGAGAAGCAGTCATTTGCTCCTTGCGTTGAAAGACATCCATGGCTACAATTACTAGGTAATGCCTAATGATGTTGGTCCAGGGATTTTATCTGATTGCCATCTGGAGTCGGGAAGGAATTTTTCCCTTTTGGGGCTAATTGGACAATGCCTTGTAAGGGTTTTTTCGCCTTCCTCTGGATCAACATGGATATGTGAGGGAGCAGGCTGGTGTTGTACTTGTTCTCTGGTTGAACTCGATGGACGTATGTCTTTTTTCAACCATAATAACTACGGTATGTAGCTATATAGTTTTGGTCCATTCCACTTTGAGCCTAACCTTGGAGAGAGTAGGATTAATATTCTTCCAAGAAGAGGCGATCGCTAAACGAGTAGCAGCTAAAAGATGGGTAATGAGGCGTATAGTGTGTCTAGAAGTATCTGGAACAGGTTTACCCAGAACCATGTAGAGTGGATCTAGAGGGACTGTAACCCTACTCGAGGATTGAATCATATTTTGAACATCCAACGATAAAGGAGTTAGCGAAGGGCAATACCAAAAAATATGCTCAATAGAGCCCTTCTGACCACAACCTCTCTAACATAAGTCTGATGTGCAAGGGAAAATCTTGGATAATCTTTTGGGATAAAATACCAGAGATAGAAAATTTTATGTATATTTTCCCTTATCTGATAGTTTAGGTATGCTTTAATGAGAATCGCTTAGGACTTTAGTCTGGCCTCATAGATAGCAGAACTGTCCTATTTCTGTGGTTGGAGGTACACTTTAATGAGGGCACTTGCATGTTCTTACCAGATGAAATGCCTCGGGGGAATGCTGGTAACTCAATAACATGTATCGCAGGACAGAGAGCGCCCCTTCACGGACCACAGGATACAAGAGCTTGTAGAAGACCTAAAAACAGACAGACACACCACACATCATAAAGTGGCTTTCAATACACATTTATTATAGTTATAAAATCATTCTTCAGTTACAACTGTGTTAGCATATGTTATTGTTTCAGCTTCCCACAAGATACCTTTTACTGATTGTTTATTTTCCTCACATGTATCATTGTAACCCTATGTAACAGAAGCCAAGGAAGTGAGAAAAAGGGGCAGGGACAATATTGTAAATTTTATTTTTGTAAAGGTAAAATTACATTTTTACATGTAACCATTACTGATTTTTGTGTAAGTAACCTTACTCTAATGGGAAATAAAGTAAATAAACTGACTCTAAGGGGATTGTAACTCCCAACTCCCCCCCCCCCCCCAAAAAAAAAAATGCCCAAAAAACAGTGCCCAAAAATATATATAATGCCTTTTTTTTCTGAAATAGGTTCTTATATATTCCATTTGTTTACTCTTTTTACCTGGTCTGGGTGCCTTTACCTAACTAACCTAAGTTTTTTTTACCTATAGTAACAAGCTTATCTCAACGTACAAATAACAGAAAGCTTCCTAGGTCAGATAAGATAAGAACACTATGAACAGAAGGTAATTGAATCCCCCCTCCTTTAAAAGAGTGATGGAAGCCTGATTAGCCATCTATTTAGGAAATAGTTCTGTACAGTAAAAGTGGTTAAAAAGTGGAATATTTTATAACAGGAACTTCAGGAAGTAGTATTGACAAATTCTTTAATTGCATTTAAAGGAGTCTTGGATGCTTTCCTTACATTAAATAATTACAGCCAGTTGTAATTCCCAGCAAAGTTGATCCAGGGATTTTATCTGACTGCTACCTGATTTTTTTTTGCCTGTTAAAGGTTAATTTGTAAGGGTCTTTTTTTATTGCCTTCCTCTGGATCATCTTGGATATGAGAGGATGCAGGACAGAAATTAACTTGATGTTTACTTTATTTTTTTGTTTGTTTACTGGTTGGACTTGATGAACAGATGTCAATCAAACTAACTATGTAACTATATTGAAGGTGTCATTACATCACATTCTGATGTAGTCAGTTATGAGTGCCCCCCGATGTCACTGACAATGTCATTAGGCACCCATTAAGTCAGGCCACTAAGGACAGACCCATCTATTGTCCTACTAGTGTAGTTCCCACAACAAGCACCTCTCACTCATATTCCTCCTCTTCTCTCTCCATACAACAGAACAGTCCGCCTAACAGCACTCCTGTGCAACCATCATTCCCAGAAAGATCTTCCCTGTGGACAAATGTGGGAGGTGTGTCTGCATTTAAATAGACCAATCAAATACAGCAGCTGCTCTTCCATGTCATTGGTCCAAATCCAACTGCATATTGGTGCGCAAAACCAACATAAAATTAGCATCAACTCGGAATCATTAGCTTATTAGCATCCCTACTGGAAAACCAGTTTTCTTCTCTGTCCATATTGCACTCCTGGCCATTCTGTAATGTGTAATGGTGCACTGAGGCCAAACTCACCTTCTGAATTTTAGCTAATGAGACTTCAGTCAGTATACTAAACTTTTTCACAGCTGCCAGCCCTTTTAAAAGGGCAATGATCCACTTGTCGATATTCTTGCCCAAAGGCCATGATACCCAGTCGATCATCCTGTAAAGGCAGGGAAACAAGTATTTGAGGTGTAGGGAAATTGCACTTCTGTTCATAACATGGAATCCATCCAGTTTAGCTTTGAATGTTGCAAAAACAGACAAAAAACATTATTTCTGTGTGCCTACATTGCTTTTATGTGTGAATAAAGCATGGCTATTCCAAAACGTTTCAGAAAGTTACAGAAAAGGTTAATAGACTGTGTTTCACTTTGCTGAGAAGATTATCAGCTAAAGGGAACCCGAGGTGAGAGGGATATGGAGGCTGACATGTTTATTTCCTTTTAAATAATGCAGTTTGCTTGGCTATCCTGCGGACCTTCTGCCTCTTATACTTTAAGGCTTCTTTTACACTAAGACGTTGCGTTAGGTGCTACGTTAAGGTCGCATAACGTGCACCTAACGCAATGCATGGTGGTGGTGGCAGAGGACGTTAGCAAAGAGCCACGTTAAGCGGCTCTTTGATGTGTACGTGATGCGTACTATAGTACGCATGCGCTGGTGGAGACTACGTGAGTGGAACACTCCGCATCACGTGGTCCCACCAGCACAGTGCAGTGGATATTAATTAGCCATGTGGCTAATCACTGCGCCTGTGCAAGCAGGCGAACGCGGCAAAGCCGCTCTAACACCGTAGCATGCTGCACTTCAGATTGACGTGCAGCGTTACAATGTAACGCAACGTGGGCACTGTGAACAGCCCATTGCAGTTACATTGCTGTGCGTTGGGGAGCGTTACAGGCTGCACTAACGTGCGCCTGTAACGTCTCACTGTGAAAGCAGCCTAAGCCAGGGATCAGGAACCTTTTTGGCTGAGAGAGCCATAAATGCCACATATTTTAAAATATAATTCCATGAGAGCCATACAATATGTTTCAAACTGGGACAGTAGGGCTCATGTTCCTGTTGCCATGCTGATGTGTATAGAGTTGAACCGCCGGACAGTGGAAGTGTTAGACACTTCTTCAGCTTCTCTTGGGTTTCAGCAGCATCAGCAATTTCCCCGAGAGCCAGACAGGAGAAATACCGACTAACAGCTTGTACAATTAGATAGCGGATGTGGGGGTTGATTCACTTTGTAGGACTAGATCCCCGCACTTTGTTCCAGTAGGCTGCCTGTCAAGTGACAGGCAGCCTATTGAACCAATCAAAATGTGAGTATCTCGTCCTACAAAGTCACTGGACCTGAAAGGACCCAGAGTGGGACAATTGGAGCAGCCGTTAGTTTGGGGTAGCGCCAGTAAGTTAGTAGTGCATGCTACAGCAGTAGCGTGCCTGCTTTGAAAATGTTACTTGCGCTGCCACACTAAGCTGTGCTGCTTGATCAGTGTAGCTTAGTGACTCAACCCCTACTGATTTGTATGTAAGCCAGATGTAGCCATCAAAAGAGCCACATCTGGCTCCCGAGCAATAGGTTCCCTACCCCTGGCTTAAGCCATAGACCCTGAACAAACATGTAGATTAGATGTTTATGACAAATCTGACAAGATAAGCTGTATGCTTGTTTCACGTGTGTGATTTAGAACCTACTGACTAGAAAGATCAGAACGACTGTCAAGCAACTGGTATTGCCTAAAAGGAAGGTCTCACATCGGGTTCCATTTAAGCCCTGCACACACATATGGTGGGAATTCGACAATTCAGGGCAGAGGCTGTACAGATGCATAGCTAGCTTGCAGGCTAGCAATATGTTCTGTTACTGTGTGGGGGAAGCTGAGGGCTGATGGAGTGGCACTGGAGTGACGTCGTGTAGCGATCAGCCACATTGATCCGCCAGTCTGATCGCTGGCTGAGGATTCAGCAAGCATGCAGGGCCACTGTACACATGCTAGAGTTTTGGCAGAGGCGGTTGTTATTGGTCTCTTCAATCGAGTTTCATCTAGCATGTGTACAAAGCTTCAGTACTGCAATCACGTTCTCAATCGGCAGTAGATTGCACATGACTAAAATTATTGATCTGCCCTGCCGATCTGACAGGAAATTGCATGGTGTGTACCAGGCATTATGCTGGGGAATACTATGAGATATTTTGGCAGATAGATGGTGCAATAGATAATTTCCAACAAATCCGATCTTATTTTTGATCATTTTTCTGATCAATTTTTCATAGAAGTGTATGGAAATTGATAAGAAAAACAATTGGAAAATCGATCGGACAGTAAATCTGCTGAAAAATCTCATCATGTATTCCCAGCATTAAGGGGCCCATACACATAACGATTTTCCTGCTAATATAAAGCCGTTTCGATCACAGTGATCGAAACGGCTGTGAAATCGCCTGGCACACCGCTGACAGAACAATCAATTTCTGTCCGAAATCGATCGTTCCCGTCGACCCGTCTGCGCGGAAGATTTTTCTCGGTCGCCGGAGGGTCGGGAGTGCGTCGTTAGCGGCGTTCGAATGCAACGACCGAAGCAATACAGCGGTAATGCAATACCTGCTCCAGCCGGCGCAAGTACCCTGGTCTTCTTCTCCGCTTCGGGCTCCAGAACTACACAGAACTTCCTGTCCTGGCAGGAAGTTTAAACAGTAGAGCGCCCTCTACTGTCTAAACTTCCCCTGGACAGGAAGTTCAGTAGCCGGAGCGGAGCGGGGCCGGAGCGGAGCGGGGCCGGAGCGGAGCGGGGCCGGAGCGGAGAAGACCAAGGGACTCGCGCCGGCCGGAGCAGGTAATGTATGCGGGGGGGGGGGGGGGGGGGGTCAGCAGCTCCACAGATTGCGATCGGTTTCAGGCTGAAATCGATTCACAATCTGTTTGCAGTAAAGGCAGCCATACGATCCCTCTCTGATCAGATTCAATCAGAGAGGGATCTATCTGTTGGTCGAATCTGATGGCAAATCGACCAGTGTATGGCCACCTTTACATGCTGTAGAAACAGATCACTGTTGTTAAAGCTCTCCAGATTCTTTGAACACTAATTGCAGCTAATAAGACTGAGTGAACACAGCACAGAGGTTTTTTTGCTGCAAGTTTCAATGACTGAGAGCAGTTCTGTGAGGGCCCATTCACACAAGGACGATTTGCGGGCGTTTTCTGCGAATTCCTGAATTGCCGGCGACCACTGGCGCTTTTAGAGCGATTACAATTGAATACAATTGAAATGTTAATAAAAAAGGCAAATCAGCGAACGCTCCAAAATCTTGAAAATGTCCAGTAAAAATTTGCAAAAAAATCCCTGCTGCCAGACGCTGGCGATTTTGCTAGCGTTTTGCGATCCCTAGTGTGAACAGGGCCTAAAGCCTCGTACGTATGTACATACGATAGAGACACAATCCCTTTGGTGACATCAAAGGGCCGAGGCTGTACGGACCCATCACTAGCCAGTAGGCTAGCGACATGTTCTATTCCTATGTGGGGAAGGGGGGCGAGGTGCCGACAGAGCAGCGCAGCAGTGGGCCGAGGTAAGTAGGGAGAAAAATGCTCTCGGCCGAAGGAGTGTGGGAAGCTGCTGTACACAGACTGGATTCTTGGCAATGGAGGTGTATGGGCCTTTAGCATAGCAAGCAAATTTTTTCCTTACCCAAAAATATTGCAATGGATTTGACGAGAGCTGATTCACCCCAGAAAGGTACCCCAAAAAAACTCTGAAAGTCTATTGGCTCAGCCATCTTGTTCGGAGATGTAGCAGACCTCCAAAGGCCATCAAGGGATCCCAAAAGCCAAACGTACCTGTTAATGGCGATCATCATCTGACCATCGGTGATGCTGTCAGCATTTGCCAGATTTCGGACAATGCCCTCCATGAGCTTCAGTGGGACATATTGAACCACGCAAGCCAAGGAATTCGAGGGAGTCTCAGACTCATCTGTAAAAAGACAGCAATACAAGTCTATTGCTACATTTACAGCACTGCTCCTCACTGCTATAGGCTGCATTCTTTTTCGGGAGATTCAGTCTGTGCCTTCCCCCTCTGAGTCTGAATAGTGGGATGATGCAATCCAAGCAGAAGCCCCATTCCCAAAGCCTGAAACTGGCTGCCTCATTGCAGCTGTGTTTAAAGACATAATTGTTAGCTTCAGAAGCCTCATAAAAAAGGTACAGTAACACAAAACAGTAGCACGTGAGTACTTTGACTGATAATACTAATAAAATATTGCTGGATATAGTAAAAGTCTCAGATGTAGTCGTGATAATACACCTCGTAAAATTGTAATGTACAAAGGGAGGAAGGAGGTGCCTAACCCCCCCTCCCCCACCACCTGAAAAAAAAAAAGGATTGTTTAAAGTGAACCAGAGACGAAGCACCCTCATGTATTTTACCATATATATCAATATGAACATTAGAGAAAACACCTGCCCTGCTCTCCGTTTCATCCTCACTGCTAAAAGTGTCTGTAATCAGCTGTGATAAGAATCCCGGACTGAGCATTCAGTCTGGCTTTGCCAGGAATGATTATAGCTGAATCATTATAGCAGAGCCACAAGGGGGCAGGCTTGGGCTTGAAAAGCCCCTAGAGAAGACAGACTCAACTATAATCTTTCCATAGCAAAGCCAGGCTGAGTGCTCAGTCGGGGATTCTTATCAGAGCTGATAACAGTCAGATTAAACAGAGAACAATGAAACAAAGAGAATATTAGGTGTTTACTGTCATGTTCCCACTGATTTATAAGGTAAAATACATGAGGATGCTTCGTCTCTGGTTCTCTTTAAGGATCGATTGCATTTAAAAAGGATAAGGACAAAGCTTACCTCAATGAATAATGTATATTAAGAATACGTTTTATTGTAAGATACATTACACAACGCTTTACTCCGGCCATAACCGCTTTATCAGGCCAATATAGTATCAAAAAGGTCAGCCAATAAGTCTGGGAGCTTAAAATGGAATTTTACTTTTTGCTATTTTGCACAGCTTTTTAATTCTTTTTTTTTTTGGGGGGGGGGGGGGGGGGTTGTCAGTGTGTTTGCACTTGTGTTTTGTGACACAATTTTTTAAATAAATTGATCTAATTGGTTCATCTAGTAAAATCTTACTGCAAAATCACAATGCGGAATGTTCACACGCAATTTGTTGTGATATCAATACAAGCACAACAATTTGCAGAAATGCAGCATGCGGTGCGCAGCGCTTGCCATTCAGCAAGAAGCACATTTCACTTATGAGAATAAGTACTGTACATTATAAAAGTTGTGTTCTTGCGATCTGCAAGACGCATGCGCTTACTAATCAAATCAAGTGTTGGCTAGGAAAACATTTTTTCAGACCTTTTTGACAGTATTTCAAAAATTACTTGAAGCGTACCTGAGATGAACAAATAGAGAAAAAAATTATATATGCACGGGGCTTCCGCCAGCTCCCTTCAGGCTAATCGGTCCCATCCTCCTTCGCTGCCTAGATCCTCTGGTAGATGCCCCGTTGTGCCAACTCGCGAAGATAACGTGGCATCTACCATAGGATCTAGATGGCAGAGGAGGAGGGTGAGGGATCGATTAGCCTGAAGGTAGTCATTGAGATGTTACTCATTTCAAGGAGCTTAGAACTGCACCAATCAGAATTATGGGCTAGTGAATGGTCCAACTCCAAGCTGCATAAAGTTGCTAAAATCAACATAAAATTTTAAATTATAAGCATCTCATTCACCCTCTCTCGGTATTAACATCTTCAGTGCACCTAAGAAACGTCTTGGCAGAGGTCTCCCAGTGGAATGGGTCAACTTTGGGCTGTTCTCAACCAACAGACTAGTGTTCTGCTAGGGTAACTTCACACCAGCATAGATAATTGTAGCATATGGGCATAGAGGTTTATGGGAGTTTTTGCAGAACAAAAAAAAAAATCTAAACTTCAAGAAGCATCTAAACATCACACAACTATAGAACTTGCATAAGGATGATCAAAAAAATTGTATAGTACTGATGGCAAGAGATCCATCTAATCTACTCACATATACCTACAGTACTGAACTTATGATGGGGTCTAGATTAAAAGTTGCCATATTGGGTCAATGTAAAAGTCATTACCCCCTTTTACCCCAGCCTTGTGCACCCTAGCCTTTTGACCATAGCCATCATCCAAATTAATTTTATATTTCTTACCTGTTGATGAGATAACAGCAAATAACTCCTTTAAGGATGGCAGAATTAATGATGTATCAAGATTCCATATGTTCTGCAGAAGGCCACTGACTCTGTTCACCTGGTCCAGGAACTGTATAATGCCCTCCTCACCTTCTGAATAACAATGAAACTGACCAAAGCATCTGATGAGCTGTTGGCAGAACAAAACTTGGTGTTGTCCCACTGGAATACACTGTGAATAAGATGTCAGTAGTTTGCTGATCCTCACACAAATTTTAAGGCTTGGTCTTTCACACACAATACGAAGGACTTCTATTCTCAGCAGCCTAAAAATCTCTGCCGTGTATGGTTTGTCCAAGACAAACTGAAGCCCCAGGTGGATGTAGTCCAAAATGAAGGCATGTCTCCTTCCAAGGGAGCCATATCCTTCCTGGAGAAGATTCAAGATGAACCTAATGTTGAAAAACTCTTCAAATTCTTCTGGGTGGTACCTGCCGAAGACTTCGAGAACTTCCCTTGCAGTCTCCCGGGCAAAACAGGACTCACCCAAAAAGAAGAGCTTGGTGGAGAGTTCCAGCATGGACCAGCATTGTTCGCTGTCGATAGGCTGCTTGGAGGCTTCAATCACTCTTCGAGCTAAGCTCTGTTTGACATACATGGGGTAGGAAGACTGCATAACGGCTTCTAAAATCTTATCCATGGCTTCTTTTTGGAATCCGATTACGATATCTCAACTTTGTCCAGATACCATAAGCAACAAAACTGGAAGATAATTGGAGAAAGATTATCACTTAACAGACTACACATTAAATGTAAGGTACACACATGAGAGAAGTGTTGACCGTTGGGGATCGGGAAATGATCCCTTAGGGCCCGTTTCCACTAGGGCGGTTTCGCCGCGATTCTGCAGAGTTTCCCTGCACATCATTCGCACTGGGAAACTCTGCCATAGGGGATGACGGCGGCGCGGCGGAATCGCTTGCGGGAGCGATTCGCCCGGGACCCCCCGCAGATTTCGCCACGGAGGCTGCAAATCATTTGGGGACCAATGCTATACAGACACATCATTAGCCTTCAGGCTAATGATACATTTATTTGCTATGGAGAAGGGGAGGGGGGGGGGGGGTGGAGGCACTTATCCATATAGATTGGCCTTAATTATGTTTAGCTGCATGTGGTAAAAGCAGCTTGCTATTCTGGTATGCTATACGGCAGATCAGGTTTTACTGGTTTAGCAATATGCTTGTTCCTGAGTTTTGACTCAGACATTATCTATGCCAGAAGATCAACAGGACTGCCAGGCAACTGGCATTGTTTAGAATGAAATAAATATGGCAGCCTCCACATCCCACTCACCTTGGGTGTCCTGCATTATAACTGCCATTGGCAGGGCCTCTTTATAGCTACTTATAGAACGTGTTACCATATCAAGCCTATAATAGGATCTCTCTATTTCAAGCCATAAATCTCTCCTTTTTCTGCTAAGATCAGGTTTTGCTGTGTCATTCTATTCTTGCAAGGTAATCTTTATGAATAATAGACAAGGCAAGGACTAGAGATAGAGGATTTGGGAGGAGAGGTGTCCCCTTTCATCGCTGTATATTCCCCATCCTGAAGGGGGCATTTCTAAATGAGGATCTGCATTGGTTTTGGATTTCCTCTGCAACACCGCCTGCCCCTATTACAACTAAACATTTATTTTAAGAAACATTTTCCTCGTTACTTATGTTTCCAGGATCACAAGCACCGATTTACTAACCTCTAAGCAGCCTCGCTGTGTTCTGATATGATCCAGGTCTGCAGACTTTCCACCTAATAGAAGAGAACGAAAATAAAAAAATCCAGTCCCAGTTTGATGGAAGAAACGTAGAAGATTTACCTGTGTTAAACCAAACCTGAAGCAAAAATAAACTCATGAAATTATGAATTATATGTGCAGTACAGCTAAAAAAAAAAGAACATTAGTAGCAAAGAAAAAAAGGCCTCCTATTGTTTTCCAGTACAGGAAGGGTTAAAAAGCTTCAGTTGTTATCTGAAGGGTTAAAAAGCTTCAGTTGCTATGCAAAAAAGCTTCTCTGAGCTATTTGGTGGAATACAGTCCTGTTTTCTGAAGCACTTAAAGTGAACCAGAGACGAAGCACCCTCATGTATTTTACCATATATATCAGTGGGAACATTAGAGAAAACACCTACCTTGCTCTCTGTTTCATTCTGCACTGCTCAGCCTGCTTGTTACCAGCACTGATAAAATCCCAGACTGAGCATTCAGTCTGGCTTTGCTCAGGAATCATTATAGCTAAGTCTGTCTTCTCTGATGTCTTTTCAAGCCCAAGCCTGCCCCCTTGTGGTTCTGCTCAGGAATCATTATAGCTGAGTCATTATAGCAAAGCCAGACTGAATGCTCAGTCGGGGATTTTATCTGGTCTGGTAAGAAACAAGCTGTGCAGTGCAGAATGAAACAGAGAGCATGGTATGTGTTTTCTCTAATGTTCCCACTGATCTATATGGCAAAATACATGAGGGTGCTTCGTCTCTGGTAAACTGTAATCAGCAAAGAAATAGTGAGAGACAGCGGCTTGAGATAAGGTTTTACTGCAGAAAAGTTAAAAGAGTAATTATTTCTGCTTTGTTTTATAGTTGAAAAGACAGTATACTTTTAAAACTGTAACTGTGACAGAATGATGCAACATTATTAAAAAATATCTATATAACTGAAAATAAAAATATGAGACTTTTTTCTTTGCTACTAATGCTCTATTCCTTATCGGTACTACACATACAATTCCATCAATAAACCCGAGCTGCACACAGGGTTGGAGCTGGTCAGGTCTGTGTATTCTCCTCACTGGAGTTGACTGTGTCTGGAGCTGCTTTGCTGTTAGGCGCTGACCTCCGATAACAAGAACCTCAATTTTGCCTGCATTTAGTTTAAGCTGGTTGTTTGTCATCCACTCCTGAAGCTCAGCTAAGCATGTGTTTATGTTTGGAATGGGGTCTGTCATGTCAGGTTGGAATGACAATTATACCTGGGTGTCATCAGCATAGCAGTGGTATGTCAGACCATGTTTTTGGATGATTTTCCCAAGTAGCAGCATGTATATGGTAAACAACAAAGGGGATAGTTCCGAGCCCTGGGGCACACTATATTTTAGTGGAACAGGCTTGGACCGGAAAGACCCCAAGGCAGGGCCGGGCCAAGGCAGAGGTGAGAGAGGCTCCAGCCTCAGGGCGCAGGGTAGGAGGGGGGCACAACTCACTCAGCTATCATTCCCCTATTGCGTTTGAAGCAGAGAGAAATAAGAAAATGGCATACGTGGCAGTGACTGCAAGCCAGATAACTAGAGATTAAGGTGTTGGGGCCCTGGGGCGCCTCTTACTCTAATAGCAATCGGTGTGCTGGGGTGAGTGGGAGGGGTGGAGGGGTGCATTTTGGTGTCTCAGCCTTGGGTGCTGGAAGACCTTGTCCCGGCTCTGCCCCAAGGCTACCCTTTGGGTTCTGCCAGCCAGGAAGGAAGAGAACTATTGGAGGACTAAACCATCAATGCCACAATACTCCTGCAGCCTGTTAAGCACACAGGAACTTTCACAGATATATAGTAGAGACAGTTCTTTCACTTACAATCCAGTGCCAAATTCAGAAAATCTAACAAAGGACTCCCCTTAAGCTAATCTTACAGGTGGGCCCCTACTGATAAACAAATTACTTTCCAGGACTTTGTTAGTAAGTTGAATTTGTTGGTAAGTTGAGTCCTGTGTTATACATGGTAAAACATGCATAAACGATTTATTTTCGAACAACTCTGGGTCTGGACATTTAGTATAAACTGTTTGTTGGTTGTTTTCAACGTTCTTTTAATTTGTTTTAAACTACTTACAACAGTTCACACAATACTGAAACAGGTAACATCAAAAATATAAAATAATAAAAAAAAATACATATATTGTAATTGGAGACAATTTTGTTTGTATGTATGAAAAATTGTAACTGGAGTCATTTTCTAAGTAGGGCACTGCCTGCATTGTTAGTGTAGCATATCAGATTGAATAATTAACCTTTTTTGGATGCTTCAAATATCCAATCCTGTGCAGAGAAAATAAAAAAGAAAAAAAGTAAAGAAAAGAAAAACATCCCTTTATTTCCCTTGAGTTGATCATCTGAAGTAAATACAACTTTAACTTTACATCAAAGCCCCCCCCCCCCCCCCCGCCCCTCCCCACACACACACACCAGAATAGCATTCTGTACGCTGTGTAATGCAGTGGACACACCCCTTCCTTCCCAGCCAACACTGGAAATAATTCTCATTTCATTTCATCCTAAATTTCAAATGCTGATGGAGGCTTAACAAAGCAACATGGGTGATACATGTTATTTACAAAGTTAAACAACAAACCATGCTGCTTTCTCATAGCAATTATTTCATAATTCTGGAGTCCCCCTTTAACTGTATAAAAATAGTTCTACAGTTATATAAAACTAAATAGCCCCAGATGAAATGTATGATTTATATGGGACGCCTTTTCTACCACTCACCTGCGCCTCGGTTACGCTGGACAGAGATCACGCAGAAGTCACCATCGGAGGGATTTGGGAGAGAATAATGCAGTGTTTTCCAGAAGCTCGGAGAGCAGGCTGGACGTGCTGTGACAGTCAGTCATGAATGATCCGCAGGCGGGGTACGTTCTCCTGTGTCTCCTGGTCCCAGGCAGAGCGTGAGATGCTAGGAGGGACACTGCGTCTCCTCACTGCAGGATGCTGAGAAGAATTCTGTGCCCAAAGTTCAATATCTCCTCCGCTGTCTGAAAGGCTCTCCCTGGAGTGCAATCCACGCCCACCGCCAGACCGCACAGCCAGCGCTCTCGCCACACACCCCCCAAGCAAGGACACTGAGACAAGCAGGCGAGCGACAAGCTGCGAAATCCCACTTCTGATCACGAGAAAAAAACAATCCCTTCAGTTCAGCTCTGTATACTGCTGCCATTAAAAGTGCTATCAAACTCAAAATACATTTTTGCTCTAAAACATTAAACACAGCAAAAAAAAGCAACAGAAAACATGCAAAGACTGATATTACATCACTGAAAGGCATGTTTACACTTCACTAATGATAACATTGATAACATTGCAGATTGTGGGACAAATTATCAGAATGTCTTATAATTAAAGGACAGTGAGAGCGATATGGTGAGAGGGATATGGTGGATGCCATATTTATTTCCCCAATCCCCAACAGGAAACATAAGTCTAGAGGCATGTATGCATCCTTAAAGAGGAACTCCGGTAAAAAAAGAATGTAATAAAAAAAAGTGCTTCATTTTTACAATAATTATGTATAAATGATTTAGTTAGCTTTTGCCCATTGTAAAATCTTTCCTCTCCCTGATTTACATTCTGACATTTATCACATGGTGACATTTTTTACTGCTGGCAGGTGATGTCAGTGGAAGGAGAAGCTGCTTGCTTTTTTTGGCAATTGGACCCAGCTATAAACAACTATTTTTCACAACCACCAGACCACTCAGAGCCAGGGTGTCTGAACACTTTTTGGGAGCAGGCTGGTCCACTCAGAATATCTCCAATGTTGCCAAACATTATCGGCAGGTACATGGTGGGGACATGTCGGGTTTCTCCTTCCACGGAATAGAGAGGGTTTTTTTGCCCAAATGGGGAGGTGATTCTCAAGCCCTGATTCGCAAGAGGGAAGCACTCTGGATCTTCCGCCTTGGCACCAGGTCACCCAAGGGTTTAAATGCCAGGTGGGATTTGGCTTTGGTCACGAGTTAAGGTAAAGTGACCAGATTTTTGTGGGTTCAACCTGGGACGGGGAGGGGGGCGTGGAGGGGGGGGGCGCGGCGAAAAGTGGGGGGGGGACTGAGGAGCGCGCAGCGCCGAAGACCGGGGGCGGGGGGGGCTGCGCGCCGCGGCGAAAAATGGGCGTGGCCATGACATTGTATGGGCGGAGCTAACGTAATGATGTAACAGCGAGGCATAAGAAAGCAGTGTTTACGCCATGATGTGGACAAACGAGACTTTGCATCATGGGTGTGCAGAAACTGTGTGATGCTAATAGCATACCGTAACCACAAAGCAGCAAACATAGCCATCTATGACCATTAAATAATAAATGAAGTAACAGTTCCCCCGGACACCAGAAAATAAACGCAATAGGCAACATGTCAGCACAAAATAACCGCAATGCGGGCAACATGTCAGTATAAAATAAATGCAATGCGGGCAAACATGTCAGTATAAAATAAATGCAATGTGGGCAAACATGTCAGTACAAAATAAACGCAATGCGGGCAACATGTCAGTACAAAATAAACGCAATGCGGGCAAACATTTCACTAGAAAAGAAACGCAATGCGGGCAAACATTTCACCAGGCAAGAAACGCACTGCGGGCAAACATTTCACCAGGTAAGAAACGCAATGAGGGCAAACATTTCACCAGAAAGGAAACGCACTGCGGGCAAACATTTCACCAGGCAAGAAACGCACTGCGGGCAAACATTTCACCAGGCAAGAAACGCACTGCGGGCAAACATTTCACCAGGCAAGAAACGCACTGCGGGCAAACATTTCACCAGGCAAGAAAACGCACTGCGGGTAAACATTTCACCAGGTAAGAAACGCAATGCGGGCAAACATTTCACCAGAAAGGAAACGCAATGCGGGCAAACATTTCACCAGGCAAGAAACGTAATGCGGGCAAACATTTCACCAGGCAAGAAACGTAATGCGGGCAAACATTTTACCAGGCAAGAAACGCAATGCGGGCAAACATTTCACCAGGCAAGAAACGCACTGCGGGCAAACATTTCACCAGGCAAGAAACGCACTGCGGGTAAACATTTCACCAGGCAAGAAACGCACTGCGGGCAAACATTTCACCAGGTAAGAAACGCAATGCGGGCAAACATTTCACCAGAAAGGAAACGCAATGCGGGCAAACATTTCACCAGGCAAGAAACGTAATGCGGGCAAACATTTCACCAGGCAAGAAACGTAATGCGGGCAAACATTTCACCAGGCAAGAAACGCAATGCGGGCAAACATTTCACCAGGCAAGAAACGCAATGCGGGCAAACATTTCACCAGGCAAGAAACGCAATGCGGGCAAACATTTCACCAGGCAAGAAACGTAATGCGGGCAAACATTTCACCAGGCAAGAAACGCAATGCGGGCAAACATTTCACCAGGCAAGAAACGTAATGCGGGCAAACATTTCACCAGGCAAGAAACGCAATGCGGGCAAACATTTCACCAGGCAAGAAACGCAATGCGGGCAAACATTTCACCAGGCAAGAAACGTAATGCGGGCAAAGTTCACCTGGAAAAGAAAGCATTTACTCACCTGGCAGAAGTCTCCTCTGGCGCGCTGCTCCGTCCCGGGACCGTCTTGTTCCTCCTGCTCTGGTCTCCCGCGCTGACAGGGCTACGGCAAGATGGCGCCCGAAACCCTGTACTGGAGACACATAGTCTCAAGTACAGGGCTTCGGCAGCCATCTTGCTGTAGCCCTGCTCGCCTGCCGGTGTCGGAGCAGACACCGGAAGAGGAGGCTGGAGCGGGGCTGCAGGCAATGAACTGGCACGGCGTCTATAGACGCCGCTGCCAGTTCATGCGGAGAGAGTGGCCAGAGTCCCGAGGCCGGGACGTCCCGCTGCTGAAAGCGGAACGTTTCCCGGGACCTCATGGTGCCTGGGACAGCGGACCCCGAATCCGGGACGCGTCCCGGGCAATCCGGGACGTCTGGTCACTCTAGTTAAAGTGAACCTCCAGACTAAAAATCGACTCAGCAGAACTGAAAAGGCCTGGTGTTTCTTTAACAGTTTCACAGCATCAGAACTTTGTTTCTCTTATACAAGCCTAATTTTTAGCTGCACAGAAGAAAACTGCCCGGGCAGTTTTCCCCTTATGCTGTGCAAAGCATGATGGGATTTCTGATGTTGTTGTTCTCGTTCTGCTGTTTTGATGCAATTTTTTTTTTTTTTTTTTTACATTTTGAATTTGACATTTGAAGCCTAGTGTGTGCAGCTGGGAGAGGTGACCAGGACACAGGACAGTTGGAACTGTGTCTCATGCTCCTTGTCACCTCCTTTCAACCAAAAAGATGGCTGCCCCCATGACAAAGATGGCAGCCCCCATGAATCACAAACATTTGCCTGTTCTTTTAAAACAGGGTGGGTAAAAGATTATATTATCTATTCTAATTAACATAACTAATGTAACTTAATAACAGTATGTTTGTTTAGGCTGAAGTTCCCCTTTAAGGGGAGGTATATTCCAATTAATCTGGACAATATCTCATATTGTAATTAATGTGCTCAACATTTATAGCAAACCATCTGTTTGATCCCATTAGTGCATGTCGTTTTCTGTTAATGGCTGGTGTGTTACTCCTCATCCATTTAAGCTGCACAAATTTCTTAATTGATTGATTTTTTTTTTTTGTTTGCTGGCTTCTTGTATTTTAATTGTGTAAGTGTTTGGTTTTATATATTTTTATATTTCTAGTGAGTTGGTAGTTTTTGGTGGGATGTGACGAGTGATTTGTTCCCTCCCCAGGATGGGTTGGGCCATGCCCCGCCTCCTACTACCTCTCTCTTTTTAACCTGCACTCACTGAGCCATGAAATGACTATGATTAAGGACCTGGAGTCCGAAACATGTCAGTCAAGTGCTATCACCTGTAACTGGATACGTCCTGAATAAAGTCATTGGAAGTGGAGACATTGGTGCGGACCTTCCTTTTCTACGTCTATTTTTCACAATGCAATGAGGTTCACAGACAGGAAACTGTCAGCACCATGGTCCTGACATCACACTATGGGAGGGGTTTCATCACAATATTAGCCATACAGATGTCCCTGATGATCCGTTTGTGAAAAGGAAAAGATTTCTCATGGGAAAGGGGTGTATCAGCTACTGATTGGGATGAAGTTAAATTCTTGGTTACGGTTTCTCTTTAAAGGACAACTGAAGCGATTGGGATATGGAGGCCGCCATGTTTATTTCCATTTAAACAATACCAGTTGCCTGGCAGCTCTGCTGATCTATTTGGATGCATTAGTGTTTGAATCACACCAGAAACAACAAACATGCAGCTAATCTTGCAGATCTGACAATCATGACAGAAACACCTGATCTGCTGCATGCTTGTTCGGGGTCTATGGCCAAATGTATTTCAGGCAGAGGATCAGCAGGACTGCCTGGCAACTGGTAATGCTTAAAAGGAAATACATATGGCGGCCTCCATAGCCCTCTCGCTACAGTTGTCATTTAAAGTAGGAGGATCAGCAGAACAGCCAGGCAATTTACATTGTTTCAAAGCAAATAAATATGTTAACCTCCATATCCCTCTCACTTCAAGTGTCCTTTAAAGTGGACATGAACTGCTGCACAGAACAGAATGGAAATAGAAAAGCCACCATGTATGTTGCACACCAGAGAAGAGTGAAAGGTTTGTGCTTCTATCCAGTCTTCACCTGACTTATATACTGGCTGCCTCAAGTCTACTGACTAATTTAAACTGACTCTCGTCTAATGAAAATGGCAAAGCGTTTGCATGCTGCATTCGCCTACCAGATTATGCAGGACCAAAGGCTACCTCCCTTCCATTCCTGCAGGAGTTGGCCTGCACAAAATACTTGCATCTCAACAGGGGCGCCGCTAGTCTGGGGAGAGCACCATCCATGTGTTCTTGCCCTCCCCCCCCCCCCTTAGAGGCAGTTGCGGCGCTCCCGGGCAACGGTTGCTTTGTGGGGGTGTTTGCGCTGCCCCCATTTCTTGGGGGTACAAGGAGGCCTACACGCAGCGCCCCAGTTGAGATGCAAGTATTTTGCGTGGGCCAACTCCTTTGGGAATAGCAGGGAGGTAGCTTTAGGGCCCGTTTCCACTGCGTCTCGCGGCCATGTGCGGTGGCACTTTCTGACAAATCCCAGAAGCCGTGTCATGCATGGGATTCGCAGCCTCCCGCACGGAAACTGATGGCAATGTCGGCCAAATCGCTAAGGTAAGCGATTCGGCCGGTGTCGCCATACTTTCCTATGGCAGAGTTTCCCCGCGCGGTTTGCCTGTGGGGAAACTCTCCGAATTCAGCCCGGTTTCCGCTGTAGTGGAAACGGGTCCTTAGATCCTGCATATTCTGGTAGGCGAATGCAGCATGCAAACGCTTTGCCATTTTAATCAGACGAGAGTCCGTTTAACTTAGTCAATAGACTTGAGGAAGCCAGTATATAAGTCAGGGGAAGACTGGTTAGAAGCACACACCTTTCACCCCTTTCTGGTAGCCACCATGTACGTATTTAGAGAGTTTTGCTTGTCTAATTCCCCCTCATCTGTGACTAATCACAACTGTAATTTTATCTATCAGCTGTGTCAGCACTGGAATCTCAGCAGCCTCGACAGAGCAGCTAATTTGTAAACTGAGGATGTTAACCCTGTGTCTGCTTCCATGAAAGCAGGAAGTAAACACTCTGCATATTTATAGCAGGATTTGTATTGGCTGTAACAAAGAAATGTTGTCACTTAGTGACAAAGAGCTGTAGGTCACTTAGGAAGACTTATGGGTCTATTTCTTCAGAATACATTTTCCTTTTCAATTTTCAAAAAATAATTTCAAGTTTTTGTGTTTTTTTAAGCATTCATTTAAAACCCCCCAATTCAGACATTTTTTGAATATGCATTTAACAGAACATCATTTTAAATTAATGATGAATACAAACATCTAGGAGCATTGCGGATGTTGTAATATTAAAAAGGAAAATGCTGCTGCATTGATTCATATCTTCCTCAGAGACCTACAGCTGTCTGCTCACACCCGTTGGCCTCAACCACTTACTGTTTAAACTGAACCACTTGCTAGGTAGTTACAGATTTTCAGAAAGGGAGTTATTCATGTTAAGATTCATATAAAAACTAAGCCTGAACTTGAGATGCAAACGAATGTTCTAGTAAAGTGAATTCCTACCATGATTGAAAAATGAACAATTCTTTAACTCCTTAACTCAAACTGGACGATTTTATGTGTCCAGATTCATTACTGTTGCCGATAACATGATGCACTGGTTAGTCCTGTCAATCAGCAGCAGGTGCGTGTGCCCACGTACGCTCCCGCCACTCATTCATATTGGGATTTACATGGTTGTGATTGGTGAAGGGGAACATGTGTTCCCTGAGCCAATCGAAGTGCCTGGAATGAATAATGAAAGTAAAACAGAAAGATTGAACACTGCCTGGATGGAGTTTGTAGCACCATCTAGTGGCCAAAATTAAAATGAAAGTTAAAAAAAGATATTTGACAATTATTAATACCTTATGAATTCCCCTCTCCCCAACCAAACATAAACATAAAAAAGTAATAGTTAAAAAAATACATAAATATTTACCATAGGGCCTGAGCTTTTTTTCATGTGTATGTAATGGGGTTATTTAGTTATTTTTGCAAATAAGGCTTCTAATTGTTGATAGGGTACAAAAAACACCAAATAATATATTGTTGCCATACATTATACTAGGAACATAATTTAAATGTTGTGATAGCTGGGCAAATAAAATGTATGTGTTTTATCTATAGTAGTATTGTTTATTTAAAAACTATAGGGTATGTAATTAGAGAAATAGTGTTTTTTCATTTTTGTCCTTGTATTTCCCTATAAAATGCATAGAAAATAAAGTAAAACAAATATCTCCCCCAAAAAGCCTAATCTGTGGCGAAAACTAGCGGTTAAGTTATGGCCAAATGAATGGGAGGAGCACTGACGGGAAAATGGCTCTTGCTAGAAAGTGTAAAATAGCCTGTGGGGTTAAGTGGTTAAAGAGGAACTCCAACCTAAACAAACTTAGGCCTAGTGCACACCAGAGCGGTTCGGCTGCGTTTTGCGATCCGCTTGCGGCTGCGGATACGCTAGGGTAATGTATTTTAATGGGCTGGTGCACACCAGAGCGGGAGGCGTTTTGCAGAAACGCATACTCCCGGGCTGCTGCAGATTTTGGATTGCGGAGGCGTTTCTGACTCAATGTTAAAGAGACACTGAAGCGAGACTAAATCTCGCTTCAGCTCTCGTATATAGCAGGGGCATGTGTGCCCCTGCTAAAACGCCGCTATCCCGCGGCTTAACGGGGGTCCCTTCACCCCTAACACACCCCCCGCAAAAGTTGGTCGCAGACTTGGTCGCTACATTTGTCTTCCTGGAGGCAGGGCTAACGGCTGCAGCCCTGCCTCCCAGCGCGTCTATCAGACGCGCATCGCCGCCTTTCCCCCGCCCCTCTCAGTGAAGGAAGACTGAGAGGGGCGGGGGAGAGGCGGAGATACGCGTCTGACAGACGCGCGTGGGGCAGGGCTGCGGCGGTTAGCCCTGCCCCAATGCGGAAACGCTTCCCCGCATTACGGAGGGGATTTGAGGGGACAGGATCCCCCGTTAAGCCGCGGGATAGCGGCGTTTTAGCAGGGGCACACATGCCCCTGCTATATATGAGGTCTGAAGCGAGATCTATTTTCTCTTCAGACTCTCTTTAAGTATAGGAAAACCGCAAACCGCTCTGAAAAACGGCAGTTCAGAGCGGTTTTGCAGGCGTTTGTTACAGAAGCTGTTCAGTAACAGCTTTACTGTAACAATACATGAAATCTACTACACCAAAAACGCTTCACAAAACCGCAAAATGCTAGCTGAAACGCTACAGAAAAAGTTTGCTAGCATTTTGCGGATCTGCTAGCGGTTTTTGGTGTGCACCGGGCCATACTGTCATTAAGTTACATTAGTTATGTTAATTAAAATAGATAGGTAATATAATGTCTTACCCACACTGTTTTAAAAGAACAGGCAAATGTTTGATTTCATGAAGGCAGCCATCTTTTTGGGTGAAAGGAGGTGACAGGTAGCATAAGACACCGTTCCAACTGTCCTGTGTGCTGATCACCCCTCCCAGTTTTTAGGCAACGTGAACAACAACATAGGAAATCCCATCATTTTTTGCACAGCATCAGGGAAAAAACGCCTGGCGGTTTTCTTTGATGGGTGGAGCTTAGCTAAAAATGCAGCTAAAAATGATGCTTTGGTAAGAAAAACAAAGTTCTGATGCTGTGAAACTGTTTAAGAAACACCATGCCCTTTCAATGCTGCTGAGTAGATTTTTAGTCCAGAGGTTCACTTTAAGCAAACCTTTGAGGGTAAAAAACAGAAAAGTTAGAAACTTACCTAAGATGATGGAAGCCTCTGGATGGTCCCCCAACCCAAACGCTGCTGGCTGGGACCCTCTTCTTCTTTGCAGCCATGCTCCTGTCCATGTTTGAACACAGTTATACTGCGCATGCAAGAGTACGGTCCGTGCCTGTGCAATATGGTTGCACTTGTACCCAGATGGGTGTGCGGCCACAAGAACATATCCCATAACCTCGTGTCCGCTTTGTGGGTGTACCTGGTGGATGAAAGTCAAGAGATGAAATCCACTGGAAATAAAAAAAACAACAGAAAACAATAGTAAAACAATATACAGTGGGATGCAAAAGTTTCGGCAACATCATGGGCGTCCACAGAAAATTTTCCGGGGGGGGGGCAAAAATGTGGGGGGTGGGAGGCATGCGGCACGTAGCGAGACTTCTCCGCCGCTCATTGAGCTTCCGCTAATCAGGAAGCACAGAGTGGTGGAGAAGGCAGTGACCAGTGTCACGTGATGATGACGATGCGCGCCATCGCCCGGAATGCAGAAAGAAGGTAAGTAAATCCTCTCTGCCCGCTGATGCCCGCTTCTGTTTGCCACTGCTAATTTGGAGGGGGGAAGTGCCAGAAGGAGGGGACCCAGGTGAGGAAGGTGGGGGGTCTGGCCTCCCTCCCCGCCGCTGTCCATGCTGCCCCTCCTTTTGTGTAGCTTCCTCCTCCTGCGGGTTTGTGTGGCTGGGGGGGCCGCAGCTGGCCAGGTGGGGGCGCATGCCCCATTTTGCCCAACGTGCGAACTCCCATGGGCAACATTGTTAATCGTCTTGATTTTCCTGCATAAATCGTTGGTTGTTACGATAAAAAATGTCAGTTAAATATATCATATAGGAGACACACACAGTGATATTTGAGAAGTGAAAAAAAAAGTTTATTGCATTTACAGAAAGTGCGCAATAATTGTTTAAATAAAATTATAAGTCATTTTATTGATTCCAAAACCTTTAGAACTAATTATTGGAACTCAGATTGGCTTGGTAAGCTCAGTGACCCCTGACCTACATACACAGGTGAATCCAACTGTGAGTAAGAGTATTTAAGGGGGTCAATTGTAAGTTTCCCTCCTCTTTTAATTTTCTCTGAAGAGTAGCAACATGGGGGTCTTAAAACAACTCTCAAATGACCTGAAGACAAAGATTGTTCACCATCATGATTAAGGGGAAGGATACATAAAGCTGTCTCAGAGATTTCAGCTGGCTGTTTCCACAGTTAGGAACATATTGAGAAAATGGAAGACCACGGGCTCAGTTCACGTTAAGGCTCAAAGTGGCAGACCAAGAGAAATCTCGGTTAGACAGAAGCGACAAATGGTGAGAACAGTCAGAGTCCACCCACAGACCAGCATCAAACCTACCTACAACATCATCTTGCTGCAGATGGAGTCACTTGTGCATTGTTCAACATTCGGTGCACTTTACACAAGGAGATGCTGTATGCAGAAAAAGCCTTTTCTCCAACAGCACAAACAGAGCCGCTTGAGGTATGCTAAAACACCTTTGGACAAGCCAGCTTCATTTTGGAATAAGGTGCTGTGGACTGCTGAAACTAAAATTGAATTATCTGACAGGTTTTGGACTAGTCCATCTCTTCATAGGGGATTCTAAGCAAGGCTTTTATTTTTTTTAAAGATATTCCCTAAAAAGGATTTAAACAATGATGCTGGCCAGCTTCCCTGCTCGCTGCACAGTTTTTTTGGCAGTTGGACAGAGCAACTGCCATTCACTAAGTGCTTTTGAAAATAAATAAATCCCTGAGAATACCCTATGAAGAGATGAACTAGTCCAAAACCTGTCGCTTCTGTCAGATTTCTACTACCTGCTGTAAGTGACAGCAACATAGGAGAAAAGTAATTTATGGCTTATTTTACTGTGTAAAAAATGTACTTCTTATTTGTATATGTTTGCACATATTTTAAATTTTAAAATGTTTCGCCATAGTGCCCCTTTAAGTTGAGCTTTACATATTTTTAGAATGAGAAGCATATATGAATTCAGATTGCCTACCTTATGTATATGAATTCAAATGCTTGACGGCTCCATGCTGATCGGAACAGATTTCACAAAGACTGGCAGTGTCGAAGAGAAAAAAAAGTCACTCAGTTTATGCAGTTGTGGAAAACAGGCAACTATTATTCCTGTTCAATTCAGCTAGTTAGAGGAACATACCTGGTCTCTCTGTACTAAAAAATAAAACAAATACAAAGCACACACAACAGATTAGAAGAGTCATGAAACTTTGGCTAAACAGTCTGCTTTAGGCCTCTATCAGACGGGCAGTGAATTCGCTGTCTGTCAGCTGCTCTCCTGCCCTGACTGGGCACTTGTTAGCACTCGTTACAGGGGCTGAACAGGTGAAACTCCCGTGAAGTTACATGTGTGCACGGCCGCAGCCGTGCTCAGACGCAGCATGTCGCAGTTTCTTTGCCGCTGGGTAACGGTACAATGTGTCAAGAGGTGACCACACATGGTGGTACAAGCGCTACCATTAATCTGCATTTTAACTGCACTCAAATGGAGCTCGGGGGCAGCAGGTGGGAAGCTGAACTACTGTGAAAAAGCACAGCTCAGTCATCTGTCTCAAAGAGGGTTTAGAAACGTATAGCTTGCTGAGAATTGACATGGAAAAAGTCATAACAGCATGGAGGCACATTGGTATCAAATGTTTGGTGGAGTTCACGGGTATAAAACACAGCCATTTCCTAGTATTCCTCACTATATAAGCATGAGGTGGAAATGTCAATGACTACCCCAATCACTAGTTCAGAAGTAGAAAATGAGTAACAAGGGTTCGTACTCTGTGCAGGCAGATGGCCAGGCTTGCAGAGAAGAGCAATTTGGGCTCATGGCCCAGTTTTGGAAATTGGCTGCAATCTGAATTGAAGAAACAAAAAATTGGTTTTGTCCATTTCCAAGATGCATACATTTGTATAAAATTAACCTAACATTGTCAGCATCTTAATAGGAAAAGCATCTTACAGGGCAACACTTAATAAATCATTTGATATACTATATATCACCCAATTGGAAACCCATTAACATTTGGAAAAATGATTATTCTATTTTTCTTCTGTAGCGCTTGTACATAATACAAAACAATATCAGGGAACATAGATACAAGAGAAGTACAGGACACTGTATAATGAGGACATCCAGAATTCTAATACATGCACAGTTAATGCATGTGTTTGTGACATGATAAATTACAGCAGTCCCTGCCCTCCAGAGCTTACAATTTAGAGGATAGTGGGTTGCAGACACTAGGGAAGAAGACACAAGGGTTAGCGGATGAGGCATCGAGCCTCCACTGTGACCTACAGCAAATTATAGACTTGTCTGAACAGGTGTGCTATGAGAGTACATTTGAAGGTTTCCAGGCTTGGAGCATTGTGGACAGGCTTTGAGAAAGAGTTCCAAAGTAGAGGTGAGGCTTGTGAAAAGTCCTGGATGGAGTGAGAGGAGGTGACCAAGCTAGAGGACAATAGTCTCCTGGGAGGAGTGAAGGTTCCGGGTGGGATAGTATCTGTAGATTAATGAGTAAATGTATGGATGTGACAACTTATGTAGAGCTTTGTATGATAGCACGAGGAGTCTAAACTGGGCCCTTTGGGTAATTTGTAACCAATGGAGAGATTGGCAAAGAGGGGCAGCATCAGAGGAGCGGGGGTAGAGGTGAATAAGATGGGCAGCAGAACTCAGTAGTGACTGGAGATGTGCCAGTGTGTTTTTTTGTAGAGCACAGCGTAGGGTGTTACAATAATCAAGATGGGATATGATTAGAGCATTTACATGCATTTTGGTAGCCTCCTGTGAAAGGAAGGGATGAATTCTAGAAATGTTTTTTGAGATGGAGGTAATAGGAAGTAGTTCATGCATTAATATGTGGTCTAAATGAAGGCTCAGCGTCCAGAATAACCCGCAGACAGCAACTTAAAGAGAAACTCCGACCAAAAATTGAACTTTATCCCAATCAGTAGCTGATACCCCCTTTTACATGAGAAATATATTCCTTTTCACAAACAGACCATCAGGGGGTGCTGTATGACTGATATTGTGGTGAAACCCCTCCCATAAGTAACCCCTCCCACAAGAAAAGTTTGTACTTTTGGCAGTTTCCTGTCTGTGAACCTTGTTGCATTGCCAAAAACCATGCAGCTGCTACATCACCTGCCAACAGTAAAATGTTCACTGGAGTTCCTCTTTAAAGAGAATCTGTATTGTTAAAATCGCTCAAAAGTAAACATACCAGTGCGTTAGGGGACATCTCCTATTACCCTCTGTCACAATTTCGCCGCTCCTCGCCGCATTAAAAGTGGTTAAAAACAGTTTTAAAAAGTTTGTTTATAAACAAACAAAATGGCCACCAAAACAGGAAGTAGGTTGATGTACAGTATGTCCACACATAGAAAATACATCCATACACAAGCAGGCTGTATACAGCCTTCCTTTTGAATCTCAAGAGATCATTTGTGTGTTTCTTTCCCCCTGCAGCTATCTTCCACTGAAGTGTCAGGCTGTTTCTTACTGCAGAGTGCAGACAGCTCTGCCCATATGTAATTAATCAGTATGTGAAAGCCCAGCCAGCTCAGAGGAGGATGTATCCAGCTTGTAAAAGATAAGAGAGAAGAGAGAAGCTGCACTAATCTAAATAACACACAGGCAGTGTGCAGAGAGGGGCCTGGAGGGGGAAGATGCATCACAGAACCACAACACTGAAGAACTTGGCAGCCTTCCAGACACAGGCTGACAAGTCTGACAAGAGAGAGATAAGTTGATTTATTACAGAGACTGTGATAGTACAAAGTGCTGCAGTAAGCCAGAACACATTAGAATAGCTTTTGGAACTTGTAGGATGATAAAAAACAGGATGCAATTTTTGTTACGGAGTCTCTTTAAGGTTATTGTTTTTTTTTTCTACATTGATGGCGAGTGACTATAGGAGGTGGAAGAATCCTGTTAAGTTTAAGGAAATTGGGATGTCATGAATGTAGACACCGCAGACAGACAGGCAGATAGACAGTAAGGGACTTGAGAGAATATTGTGGAATGGTCGGGGGCTGAAAAATAGATTTGGGTGTAATGAGTATAGAGGTGCTATTGAAAACCAAACAAGCTTATTAATTGTCCCAGGCCATGAGTGTAAATGGATAACAGAAGAGGTCCAAAGACAGAGCCGTGTGGTACCCCAACAGACAGTGGGTGTGGAGAGGTGTTGGTTTTGGAATAGGAAACAATGAAAGAACATCTGGACAGGAAAGAGCGGAACCAGGAATGTGCTAGGCCCTTGCTCCCCAGTGACAAGAGGCTCTGTTGAAGCAGAGGATGATCAACAGTGCCAAAGGCAGAGGAAAGATAGGGAACTATTAGTACAGAAAATCTGCCTTTGGATTTTGCAACTAGGAGGTCAATAGCAAACTTAGTGAGGACTGTTTCTGTGGAATGCTGAGGGCGAACATGATTTTACCAATCTAAAACATATTAAAACCTAATTTTAATAGATTTGATTAAAATGCCTGTCTCCGCAAAAATCTCATTACTACAGTATTATGGTCTACCTCTTTTTTGCAGACTGATATAACAACCACATGCTACACACACACATCACCGCACCATAACCCATCATGTTTCACCCTTTAAAGGAGGGCCTTCATCAGGGGCAAATATAAAAGTGCAAGGTGCGACCAGTGTCACTACATAAAGTGAAACATCAAGAAAAATAAAAAACAGAGATGCAAATCTGCAGCATAGCCTCATGGCTATCTGTGCAGGCCAAACCTGTGGAGTGGACTGCCTATTACCTACTTTGGAATGCTGAGGACGGAAGCCAGACTGGAAGGGGTCCAACATGGAGTTAGCAGAGAGAACGTCAGACAGTTCTGAACAGATGTGGCATTCCAGCAGTTTGGAAGCAAAGGGAAGAAGTGAGACTGGACAGTAATTAGAGAGGGCTGTAGGGTCCAAAGAGGGATTTTTTGATTAGCGTTTGCAGTTTTCAGTGGAAAGGGGCCTTCATTGTGGTTAAAATCATTGCTGCTCCTGCAAAACTGTTTAACAGGACAGTCTGTGGAAGATCTAATTCACTGCAGACCCACTGTTACTTTCCTATTAGTTTATTATTAATTCACTGCATATTAACCTAATTAGCAGCCCCATTAGCAGCATTTGTATTCGCTGACTCTTGTGCTGAGAGGTATTGGCCAACCTTGACATCTGCTGGAGAAAAGTCCTGGAATCACAGGAGTTTTATGAAGTCATTTCTGGAATAAATGTTTTCTTGGGCAGTATTTATACCAACAGAAACAGGTGTAAAGAGCTTTTCTCCCGTAGGACTTAAGCTTGTCTCAGATCAGTACATAGTTATGGTTTGTGATGTGTTACATGGGAAAAAGTTATGTGATCATAAATGCCAGACTAAACCGGTGGCTTTTCAGTTTTTAATGCCTCCAGGGTCGGAGCTGTCTCGATTGGGTGTGGCAATGGGTAGGGGCAGCATGGCAGAAAACTCTGAATAATAATTTGACCACCCCAAGATTTCACCATGAGTTCCTCAGAAGACAATCAGTGACTATGCACTGTAAAGTGCTGCAGATTAGCAGTCTCGCACAATAATATTTACAGGAGCTGAAGTGCACATCCGCAGTAGAGGCTCTCCACTCTGGCTCCGGAAGAAATATTGGGTCCGCTCTACTGTGTAGACGGCTAGCGCTGCGCAGCAGAACAAATCGGATCGGGCTCGGCTTTTTTCCCGCGAAGCCCAAGCAGAGTGTCGCTACTGCACTCGTGCGCAGGCCAACAAGAAGATCTTCGGGGGTCCCAGCACTTGATTCAGATGCCTGAGGAAGAAGGGGAAAGCCTCATTAGGATGCAAAGGCTTCCTTAAGTACCCCCCAGGGAACTTTATTTCTTATGCTGGGTACACACATAGGCTATCATTCGTAAAAGTGAGTTCGGTAAAAAAATCTGGACGGGAAAATACCGCATTCAGTATTTTACACTTCTGTGTGCTAATTCATAAAAATGTTTACAGCTGCGATAGACGTTCGGTATTTTCCCGAACTAAGGCTGGCGGTAACATGAGAAGCTGCACGAGTTGTTACATTTTCTCCTGCAGAGACAGCGTTACAATAAAAGAGGCATCCCCAACTTCCCTTTAGATGTGCAATTTTTTTAAACTGCCTCTGTTTGCCCAGAATCTGTGCTGAATCTGTCTATTAGTCTTTCTAAACAATCTATTTAATTGCTGCAGCGTAGAAGAACTTCAGGAAATGTTACCCATGCAGGCTTTCTGATGTAAAAAACATATGAAAATTGTTACCCAAGAGGTTAAAAAACACAGCATGGGGTATTCTGGAAAGCCTTTTTTGTACTGCTATCACCGCTGCTGCCTGGGAGATCTGTCCCCATTAACTTTGCTGTTATCCGCACGCTTATCACATTTTCAAAGCAAGCGGTATTCTCCATCCTGATACCGCCTGCTCTAATCTGTATGAATTAACATTTAGTGACATGTGTTGAGATAATCACAGCATAAGGCGGTAATTTCCCTCACTGCTCAGTAATTTGAGCTTTCCATGCGGTAACAGCTTTTATGAATTGACATTTTGCTAAGTGCTCGGTAAAGTCAGCTGTTTTCAGCATTACCGCATGCATGAATGCTTTATGAATGATAGCTTTTGCGATTTCCAGCTCGATCTACGGGATTGATCGATTATTTCTGTCATGCCCAATCGGCTCTCGATTGATAGAGCGGTCGATTTTGCACACTTAGCATTAGAAAATCGACCACTCTATCGATCGAGAGCCGATCGGACATGTCAGAAATAATCAGTCAACCAAGCAGGAAATCGCATCGTGTGTACCCAGCATTACTTTAGTAATAATTCTATCTAGTGACAACTTTTCCACACATACGGTATTATTTTCACTTTATATAGCATACTATTTTCATGTTTTTAAAAACACATACACTCTTTTTTTTTGCCTGCAGACTGAATTTACATTTTGTTTCAAACTAGCTAATCAAGGTTACATTAAAGGTTAATAAAACAAGGTCAGTGCCAAAAAATTGTGCCAGAGGTTTGGATTAAAATATATAATAAATTATTTTCTGAATGTTAACATGTAAAAAGTAAAAAAAAAATAAAAAAAAAAAATCCCACAGACACGATTAATTTACCATTTTGTTTAGAAAAAAAATATTTTATATGCGCATACTGCATAATTTGAAAGAAGAAACGCAGTCCCTGTATACAGATCAATATATAGTCTATCAATGGAGATAAAGCACTGAACGCTCCTTATACCAGCAGCAAACCACAATTTAGTCATTAGTGAAGGTCATTCTCCACCACTGAGGGGAAAGGGACAGTCAGTTCATCACCACGCGTTCCATCATTTAGGAACATCAATTTTTATTGTCCTGTCTCCCGGAAATGGCACATAACGGCTGGCTGAGATCACACTGTGGATTTTACTGTGCCGAGCTAGCTCCACCTAGTGGAGATTCTCAGCAGTAGCTTTAGAACTTTATTATAAACATGCCAAGTTCATTTCCAATTGCCCCCTAATCATTAATAACATACCTTCCAACGTTTTTGGGGGAAAAAAAGTCACACCTTTAAAAGAAACCTGAAGCAATAATTTTAAATAATAAAAAAACCACAACTATATAGGTACCGTATGTCACTTTCATTTAAACATACCGATCTATATGTTTCCTCTTTTGTCACCAGTTTGTCCTGTACAGTCTCCGGTAATTAGTGGTCAGTTAAGTCGAAGACGTTTTCCTAAGGAAGAGGCAGAGCCAGGGGCGTAGCAATAGGGGGTGCAGAGGTTGTGACCGCATCGGGGCCCTTGGGCCAGAGGGGCTCCAAAGGGCCCTCCCTCAACTACAATATAAGCCCTCTATTGGTCCTGTGCTCATAATAATCACTTCTATAGATACTTTGAACAGTGGTAATACTTAAACTGTTCCCCATCCCCTTCTGGCACCTCTGACACTGTGGTTGTCATTGGCAGGTTTTGGTGCACCGTATCAATTGCTATGTATAGAGTACTTGGGGGGCCCCATTGTAAAACTTGCATCGGGGCCCACAGCTCCTTAGCTACACCACTGAGCAGAGCTGGTAACACTGTCCCACCCCGGCTCCGCCCAATGCCTGCTTGTCATCAATGACGTCATTCCAATTCGATAAGGATTCAGGTCAGCACCACCCAACTATCAATCATATACCATAAATTTAAACAAATAAATATAGGTATCCTGTATAACAGATCAAGAAACTGATATGCATGTACAAAAATAGAAGGACCCCACAAGGATGCTATAGTATAGTCAGCGGCAGTGCTGCGTAATATGTTGGCGCTTTATAAATACAATAAATAAATAAAATAGTAAATGAGGTCTCGTTCACACTATATGCGCTGCTGTGCGCATGTCGGCAACGCCTATGGTGTGACATCAGAAGAGCATAGAGAGCATTTCTGGCATTTAGACTGTGTGCACTGTGCAGCAGTGGGATGCGCTATTGCACTGCAACATGCATTTTTGGCAAAGCACATCACTGATCCCATTCACTAATAAATGGGATCAACAGTGAAACGCACGGCAACACAGATGGTGTGCGATCGGGTTGGCTTGCGTCCCGAACACACCGCCAAACACGTTGCCTAATGTGCCTAGCCCCCCCCCCCCCTCCCCCGGATTTCACCACAAAATGCCAATGGAGTGATAGCAGATTCTCCACAAAATGCACTCAGATTGGCTGCAGATTTACCCACAAAATGCACAAAGATTGGCTGCAGATTTACCCACAAAATGCACAAAGATTGGCTGCAGATTTACCCACAAAATACACAAAGATTGGCTGCAGATTTACCCACAAAATGCACAAAGATTGGCTGCAGATTTACCCACAAAATGCACAAAGATTGGCTGCAGATTTACCCACAAAATACATTTAGATTGGCTGCAGATTTACCCACAAAATACACAAAGATTGGCTGCAGATTTACCCACAAAATACACAAAGATTGGCTGCAGATTTACCCACAAAATGCACAAAGATTGGCTGCAGATTTACCCACAAAATGCACAAAGATTGGCTGCAGATTTACCCACAAAATACATTTAGATTGGCTGCAGATTTACCCACAAAATACATTCAGATTGGCTGCAGATTTACCCACAAAATACACAAAGATTGGCTGTAGATTTACCCACAAAAGACATTCAGATTGGCTGCAGATTTACCCACAAAATACACAAAGATTGCCTGCAGATTTACCCACAAAATACATTCAGATTGGCTGCAGATTTACTCACAAAATATATTCAGTTTGGCTGCAGATTTACCCACAAAATACATTCAGATTGGCTGCAGATTTACCCACACAATACATTCAGATTGGCTGCAGATTCACCCACAAAATACATTCAGATTGGCTGCAGATTCACCCGCAAAATACATTCAGATTGGCTGCAAATTTACCCACAAAATACATTCAGATTGGCTGCAGATTTACCCACAAAATATATTCAGATTGGCTGCAGATTTACCCACGAAATACATTCAGATTGGCTGCAGATTTACCCACAAAATACACTCAGATTGGCTGCAGATGTACCCACAAAATACACTCGGATTGGCTGCAGAGTTACCCACAAAATACACTCAGATTGGCTGCAGATTTACCCACAAAATACATTCAGATTGGCCGCAGATGTGCCCACAAAATGCATTCAGATTGGCCGCAGATGTGCCCACAAAATGCACTCCGATTGGCCGCAGTTGTGCCCACAAAATGCAGTCAGAGTGGCTGCAGATTTGCCCACAAAATGCACTCAGATTGGCCGCAGTTGTGCCCACAAAATGCACTCAGATTTGCTGCAGCTGTGCCCACAAAATGCAGTCAGAGTGGCCGCAGATTTGCCCACAAAATGCACTGATTGCCGCAGTTGTGCCCACAAAATGCACTGATTGGCCGCAGTTGTGCCCACAAAATGCACTCAGATGTGCCCACAAAATGCACTGATTGGCACAACTGCTGTGCCCACAAAATGCACTCAGATTGGTACAACTGCTGTGCCCACAAAATGCACTCAGATTGGCCGCAGATTTGCCCACAAAATGCATTCAGATTGGCCGCAGAGCTAAAATATTTACACACCCCCGCCCCCCCTCGTTGCCCCCGTGCTGCCGCCTGTTTTTAAAACCCTTTCCACCATGCTGCGGCATATAAATATGTACAATCTCCCCCCTCTTTGTCCCCCGTGCTACCGCCTCTAATTCACCTCAGATCGGCAGCGGCGGGCAGGAGCTCGGAGCCAGTCAGACCTGCACATAGCAGCCGCGCGGTGAATTTGAATGGAGGACGTGACATCATCGGTCACGTCCAGCACTTAAAGTCCCCCGTGCGGCTGCCATGCGCTGGTGTGACTGGTTCCTATCTTCTGCCGCCGCCGATCTGAGGGGTGTTAGAGGCGGCAGCACGGGGGACAAAGAGGGGGGAGGCTTTAAATATTTATAGGCCGCAGCATGGGGGAAAGGGTTTAAAAGAAAAAAAAAAGTTGCGCTGCCACAGCATGGAGCAGGCGGCAGGGGGGGCCGCAGCAGGAGGCCTGGCGGGCCAGATGCAGCCCGCGGGCCGCCAGTTGGACAGCACTGGTCTACATGATCATGTGCTCCTATCCTATGACAGCCTGTACTTTACATGGGCCTACCTATCCAGTCCATGTATCTTGTACCGTTTGCCCTGTACAATTTTGTTCTATCCTACATAATAAAACCCATGTGTCTCTGCATCCTGTCCGTGTGTGTGTGTGTGTGTGTGCGTGCGTGTGTTCATGCTTCCAGACTAGAGGCAGGGGTCATACTTGTCTTTCAGTTTATACACTTTTCAGAAAACTGAAAGACAAGTGTGACCTCTACCTTACAACAGCTAATGTAATTTATAGAGAAAACTGACAAATTGCGCAAGATGTCAGGTTTTTTTTCTGCGCGCGAAATCTACATTCAAGTGTGACCTAGCTCATTGATTAACATGAGTTCTCAGTTGAAAACAGTTTTTCTGTGCAGAAAACGCGCACGAAAGCCGACAAGTGTGACCCCTGCCTGACAGTTTGCTGTCTGTGCACCTCATTGCATTGTGGGAAATAACAGCTTTTTCCAACTGCCAATCAAGCAACATCTCCCTCTGCCCATATACTTCGGACAGTGGTGGGGTGTCGAGTGGGACATGTTTGCGGGGGGTAGCAAATGTGGCCTAGTGTCCATTTTTTAACAGACGGGCCTTTTTACTAGTGTTGTATAACCTTGTTATGCCTGTCATTCTTGTATCATTGTATATATTTATTGTCCAGTGGTGCATAAGGCCCCGTTCACACTTGCGTTTTGGCATGCAAACGGACCAGGATTTGATCGTACGGTTCCGATCTGGATCCGATCCGGATCCGGTCCGTTTGCATCAGGACTGCTTCAGGCTGCCATCCGGATCAGTGGGGGGGGGGGGGGGGGGAAAACAACAACAAAATACCTTACAATTTGTTGGGGTCTGCAGAAGGTGCACCTGGTGCACCTGTACAATCAGGTCCTCCGCTGTAGGCCTCACCTCCACCTCCCGACATACTGCCAAACAGCTCTAGCACGTGTGTCACTGCTGCTCCACTCCAGATATGCTGGGCCCATGTGTTCCCATCCGAATAGGCCACTATGATACGCATAGGAAGTGGGGTAGAACGTCCGGTGTTGTCTCCAGTGTGTTCTGTGCTTCCGTTTCCCATTGGTTTTCTATATCCGGATGTTGCAGTCAGGCTCCGGTCCGGGTGCGTGGGCCGGATGAGCCGGACCAAAAAATAGCGCATGTTGGAAAAGTGTCCAGAGTCCGGATCCGGTCCGGCTCCGTACTGTACGTAACGTACGCATGTGAATGGAAGAACAAAGAGAAATCGAGAGCCCAATATGGTGTAGTATTGTTAAGTTGGTTGTGGTTTAAAGCAAAATATTAAGATATACTCACAAACATGGGTTACCCATAGGCAACCACTTCAAATGCAGGTGGGGAGTATTAGAACCTGACCCCACTCAGGTTATTAAGATGTCGCTCTCTGTAGATAGGAAACGGGGTAGCACCCCTCCACCGAGGGTGGAATCAAGATTTCAGCAAGGCTTGGTGTACAGAGGCGCCAGAGTAGAATAAAAATGTTTAAAAACCGTCTAAAAGAGGGGGATGTTCAGGTGGACTTACCTCCCTCAAAAATATAGAACTCAATTGAGTCACAATATATCAATACAAAAAAACGTTTTATTTAACTCCACTTAGTGCAACGCGTTTCGCAGGAGTATAACTCAATGGAGTATAACTCAATGGGTCTAGATGCAGAAGTGAGCGCCTCTGACAGAGGCGCTCACTTCTGCATCTAGACCCATTGAGTTATACTCCTGTTTGCCTGATGAAGCAGGACCACACCTGCGAAACGCGTTGCACTAAGTGGAGTTAAATAAAACGTTTTTTTGTATTGATATATTGTGACTCAATTGAGTTCTATATTTTTGAGGGAGGTAAGTCCACCTGAACATCCCCCTCTTTTAGACGGTTTTTAAACATTTTTATTCTACTCTGGCGCCTCTGTACACCAAGCCGTACGCATGTGAACGTCCGCATAGACTTTGCATTGCTATGCGGAACGTACGTTCTGTTTGTACAGTATACGGTCCGGATCCGATCAGGCGGATCCGGACAGGGAACGCTAATGTGAACCGGGCCTAATATGCGCTTTATAAATACAATAAATAATAATAAGTCCTTTATTGTAACAAATTAGGACACTTAAAACATTTTCAAAAGGAAAAGGGGGGCGGAACAGAAGTGCACTCTGCATATATATCGCAAATGCCCGCAACATAATTACTACAATACTATATCATAATATGTGTCACAAACCAACCTCAGGTCTACAGAATAAATAATCAATCTGTAATGTCACAGTAGGTATCAAAATATATACCATATTTTTCAGACTATAAGACGCTCCTGACCAGGGGCGGACTGACCATTAGGGCACTCGGGCACGGACCGAGGGCCCGTGGTCAGGGGGGGGCCCGCCACCCGCCATAGAACCCTGAGCAGCCAGGAGGGGAGACAGCCAGTGAAGAAGGGCGATGGGCATAGCAGCGGAGAAGGGGGGAAGTTTTCCCCCCCTCCTCTCACCTTGGGGCCCCCCTTCCTGGCTCTCCCCTCCGTAATCTGTAAGACAGCTGGAAGCGGCTGACAGCGGGCGGAGACGCTGTTCAGCCACCGGAGGGATCGCTGATCTGTGTGCAGCTAGTGTGGGCTTGAGAAGCCCAGACTAGCTGCACACAGATCAGCGATGCCTCCAGTGGCTGAACAGCGGTAAGTCTCCGCCTGCTGTCAGCCGCTTCCAGCTGTCTTACAGATTACGGAGGGGAGAGCCAGGAAGGGGGGCCCCAAGGTGAGAGGAGGGGGGGGGAAACTTCCCCCCTTCTCCGCTGCTATGCCCAACGCCCTCCTTCACTGGCTGTCTCCCCTCCTGGAGACACCTACAAGCCTGGCTGCATATACTGGGGAGACCTATACACCTGGCTGCATATACTGGGGGCACCTATAGACCTGGCTATACTGGGGAGACCTATACATCTGGCTGCATATACTGGGGGCACCTATACACCTGACTACATATACTGGGGGCACTTATACACCTGACTACATATACTGGGGGCACTTATAGACGTAGCTACATATACTGGGGGCACTTACAGACCTGGCTATACTGGGGAGACCTATACACCTGGCTGCATATACTGGGGGCACCTATACACCTGGCTACATATACTGGGGGCACTTATACACCTAGCTACATATACTGGGGGCACCTATAAACCTGGCTATACTGGGGACACCTATACATCTGGCTGCATATACTGGGGGCACCTATACACCTGACTACATATACTGGGGGCACTTATAGACCTAGCTACATATACTGGGGGCACCTATAAACCTGGCTATACTGGGGACACCTATACATCTGGCTGCATATACTGGGGGCACCTATACACCTGGCTACATATACTGGGGGCACTTATAGACCTAGCTACATATACTGGGGGCACCTATAAACCTGGCTATACTGGGGACACCTATACATCTGGCTGCATATACTGGGGGCACCTATACACCTGACTACATATACTGGGGGCACTTATACACCTGACTACATATACTGGGGGCACTTATAGACCTAGCTACATATACTGGGGGCACCTATAAACCTGGCTATACTGGGGACACCTATACACCTGGCTGCATATACTGGGGGCACTTATACACCTGGCTATACTGGGGAGACCTATACACCTGGCTATACTAGGGAGACCTATACATCTGACTGCATATACTGGGGGCACCTATACACCTGACTACATATACTGGGGGCACCTATAGACCTGGCTATACTGGGGACACCTATACACCTGGCTACATATACTGGGGACACCTAAAGACCTGGCTATCTATACAGGAGACACCTATAGACCTGGCTATCTGTACTGGGGACACCTATAGGCCTGGCTACCTATTCTGGAGACACCTGTAGACCTGGCTACCTATACTGGGGACAGCTATAGACCTGGCTATCTTAACTGGGGACATCTATAGACCTGGCTATCTTAAATGGGGACATCTATAGACCTGGTTATCTATTCTGGGGACACCTGTAGATTAGGCTACTTATACTGGGGACACCTATAGACCTGGATACCTGCACTGGGAAAACCTATAGACCTGAAAACTTCCACTGGGGATACCCTTTGACCTGGTTACCTATACTGGGGGCACCTATTTTGGGGGAACTGCTGCCAGATTAACTATTTTTGGGGAACTGCTGCTGCCAGATTAAGTGTATTTTGAGAAACAGCTGCCAGATTATGTGTATTTTTGGGGAACCGCTGCCAGATTGTGTATAATGGGGGAACTGCTGCTTCCAGATTCTGTGTATTTTGGGGGAACCACTGCTGCTACATGTATTTTTGGTGATCCGCTGCCAAATTATGTATATTTGGGGGAACCGCTGCTGCCAGATAACGTCTATTTTGGGGGAACGACTGCCATATTATCTGTATTTTGGAGAAACCTCTGCCAAATTGCATGGATTTTTTGTGAAATGCTGTCAGATTACATGTATTTTGGGGGGAAACACTATGGCAGAGTTCAAACTTCCCCAGCAGACCTTTTACACCACTGCTAAGGTCATGTATATTTTGCCCCACCCATGACCACGCCCACATTCTGTTGCGTGACCACACCCATTTTTTGGCGCGCGGCGCAGCGGTTTTTGTCACTGTGTAATATCTCAATATAACATATTTACTGTTGTCAATAAATTATTATATCTTAGTCTGTAAAAATATAACGTGAAAGGTGGGAAACACTGGTATGGGGGCCCCATAATCTCCTATTGCCCGGGGGCCCCATGAGTTGTCAGTCCGCCCCTGCTCCTGACCATAAGACGCACCTAGGTTAAAACCTCATCTACACAATACAATTTTTTGTCCGATTCAATTCATTGAATCGATTCGATTCAATCCAATGTTGGATTGGATTGAATCGGATCAATGAATCGAATTGAATCAGACAAAAAATTGTATGGCGCAGATGGGGCTTTAGGCCTCTTGCACACTGCATGCATTTCCGATTCAGATTCCGCTTTTTAATCTGTTTTTACATCCGATTCCGATTTGCAATTTGCTCCCTGCACACTGCAAATCGGAATCGGAATCTGATGTAAAAACTGATTAAAAAGCGGAATCTGAATCGCAATCACTTGCAGTGTGCAAGAGGAGGACAAAAGCCAGGGGAAAAAAAATATACTAAACCTGGTGCATCCATGGTGAAGGGGCATCTTGTGGATTATGCCCCCTTGTACCCCCCATGTGTCCGTCTCTGTCCTCCCTATGTCCTTTTGTGTCCCCCTGTGTCCTCCGTTTGTCCCCGTGTCCTCCTCTGCATGGGCACAGTACAGGGAGTCCCGGACATTGTGGCGGGTTGGAGGTTCGTCTTGGCTGGCGTTCACAAGTCAGGAACTCCCTGCATTTGGACTATAAGACGCAGTGACTTTTCCCACTACTTTTGGGGGAGAAAAGTGAGTCTTATAGTCCCAAAAATACAGTAAATAAGAATATAAAACACGGCACTGAAAAATCATCTCTCTATATCAATATCTATAAACAATATCTATAGACAACTTGCAATGTGCATATATGAATACAAAAGTGCACCTCACATCCGAGATGAAAATAAACTAATACAATAAACAGTCGTATCTATCATCCTTCTCCTAAAAATGACTTTTTAAAATATTCCAGTTTTATTTTATATTTAAAACTACTTTTTAAGTTGTTACTGTTGTATTGTTTTTGCCCAATGACACATTTATTGAAGTATGCCAGAGCTAAAATCTATGAATTATTGACCCTTTTTATCTCTTTGCTGCTCTCAGAAGCCAATTTCTGCTAGGAAAGTGTTTTATAGTTGTAATGTCTTATCAGTGAGGGTCACACTGTAGTCTGACCCAGTCCTGACTCAGACAGGAACTGCCACTTACATACCTGACGTTTAACTGTTTCAGGTTGATGAAGAAAAAAATGAACACAGCATAGGTATTTGTGTGCTTGGCACTGTACATACAGATGTCTATCTTATCATGTCACATCGGGTCTCCTTTAAGGTGCAGTGTACCACGCCAGACCACGCCAGACCACGCCAGACTGCACGGATAGGGCTTGATTCACTAAAACCGTGAGAACTCATATCACAGACGTTTTCTCGAATTGTAAATTCGCAATCACGTAGAAACGCGAAAATGCGCGCGAAAACGGCCGTGATTTAAGTTATCACGGTTTAGTGAATCAAACCCATAGTGTGATACACCAAGAGTTAAGCATAAAGCCACCAGTGTGACAGAATAGAGCCAGCGGCGTTCAAATAAAAAGGGAGTAAAGTAATTCACCTCAGTCGTGTGAGAAATAAAGACCAAACAGTGTACAACAGTGAAGTTGTGCGGATAAAAATGTGAACCAAAGGTCTAGAGAAGGGAGAGATGAGCAGTGATGAAGTGAATGAATAGCCAGAATAGGCAGAGAGACCTGGGAGGAAGGAACAGAATACCTGTTAGGAGGCAATGGTGACCACAGCACGCTTTTCCCCGCTCGGATGAGACCATTCAGATCATTGAGAGAACTGTATAGGGGAGGGAGGAGGACCAATAGACACCAGGGATCTATATAGGGGATGGAGAGTGGTATCTAGGCACCAAGGAACTGTATAGGGGAGGAAGGGGGTAGCATACACAAGGAAACTGTACGGAGGGAGGACTAGTAGACACCAGGGCTCTTAATAGGGGAGGGAGGTGGACCACTAGACACCAGAACTGTATCGGGGGAGGGGGGTGCCCTGGACCCATAGTCGGCCTTTGACCTGTGCGACCAGAGCGGTCGCACAGGGCGCCGCCTTCCAAGGGGGCGCCCATAGCTGGTTACCTATACTGAGGGCACCTACACCTGGCTACCTATACTGGGGGCACCTATAGCTGGCTACCTTTACTGAGGGCACCAACACCTGGCTACCTATACTGGAGGCCCCTATGCCTGGCTACCTATGGGGGGGGATGGAGACCTTCAACTCACTTCCTATACTGGGGGCACCTATGCTTGGCAACCTATATTGAGGGCACCTACACATGAGATCGGGGGGGGGGGGGGGGGGGTTGGGGGTGCGCACTGCGGCTATAACGCATGGTGCAAATTGCCGGTGCTGTGCTATCATTGTAAATGGGGGCAGGGGGGGGGGGGGGGTCCACTCATTGTTTTTATTAATATTCCTGAAAGGTTCTAGCCTTCATTGCAAAGTATATTCAGGATAATTCACGCTTTCCATCCATTTATGGTTATTAATAGTATTTTTCCATTTTACATATGTGACGTGTCACAGAGATCTGAGCATTTGGCGTGATGTGTCACAACGTCAAAAAAGTTGCTAACCACTGTCCTAGGAGATATCTCAGGAGAAAAGGTGAATTGTATATGGGCCTGTGCGTGTGTGTGCGTGAGTGTGTGCGCACATGCGTGAAGAGGATGAAGGGGGGCCAAAAAATCAGGTTTCGCTCAGGGCACTGTGAAACCTAAGGCCGGCCCTGCCTGGACCCCAGGGAACTTTATTGGGGAGGAAACTAGTGATGGGTCGTTCGCGAACGAGCCGGCTCTGAGAGCCGGCTCTTTGAAGTGAATCAGAGGAGCCGATGCTCACTCTGAGAAGAGCCGATGCCTCAGCCGCCCATTCTGGGAGATGTAGTCCTCCTCTTGCAGCTTGAAGGAGTGTTTGGGGCGGAGCAGAGCAGTAGCAGGAGGGATTGCCTCAGTCAGAGAAGTAGTCTGGAGTTGGCATGGAGACGGGGGCGGGGCTTTTAATCCGATTCTGAGTGGGTCTAGTGATATTTAATTAAGAGCCGATTCAGAGCCGTAAGAGCCGGCTCTTTAATGGGAGCCGATTCTCTGAGAAGAGCCGGAATTCCCATCACTAGAGGAAACATCTGTAGATTCCAGGGGACTGTATAGGGGATAGAAGGGGTCACTATTACACTAGGGGAATCTAAATAGAGGTTGGCCCCTGACGTGGTCGATTTTAATTTCGGTCCACTGTGTATTTGACACTCCTGCCCTCTTCTGATCTCATACCTCCCAACTTTTTGAGATGAGAAAGAGCCACACCCTAATCACGCCCCCAGTCACCCATAGCATAAAGATTTCAAACGAAAATATGTTGTTTTCTAATTCTAATTCAAACCACACCAATCTTTTCTTTTTTGTTCATTTTCATTCATACTAACATATGAATATAATAAATATATCAATTTAAAGGATGGGAATAATGTTTAGAGTCAATAAAAAAATCAGTAGAAAAATAGAAATATTTACATAGGGTTACATAAGTCCTGAAAGAGGGACAAATGAGAAAAAAATAGGGACAGAGGTATTGGGTTCCTAAAGAGGGACTGTCCCTCCAAAAAAAGGATGGTTGGGAGCTATGTGATCTCCCCTGCTGGGTGACCCCGGGCTGTTTCTTTGAAAGTACACAGGCACCATGAATTCATCACACAACATGAAAGAGAACAGCTTTTTCTGCCAAGTTGTTCCTTTTATCCAAACCTCACTGGAACAGTGGAAAAGCAGCTGTCTACACTGAGGAGGTCAATCATTTCAGCTCAACAATAACTCTCTCCTTTCTCCTGAAGTCCTGGACCGTCACACTGCCATACAGGAAATCTTCCAACTCACAAGAAAAATTAGCACGTGCTGAGCTGTAATTGGCGCCGCCTGGGCTCGTGGTCACGTGACACGCAGACCGCCGCACGCAACTCCAGCGATAGGACGTCTGGTCCCGAGGCCACGCCCACAGACACGTCTTTTGTGACAGCTGCTGCCCGGAAGTGTTCTGGGTGTAGCAAGATGGCGGCCTCCAGAGATCCCACCGTGGAGAGCGGTCCCCCGCTGGCCGGGGCTAGGAGCTGGTTTTACTCGCTGGCGCTGGGGGTCACGTTCATGAAGGTTCTGCTGATACCGGCATAGTAAGAGCCAGGAAGCCTTTCTCCACCCGCACTGAGCCATGTGCCAGGCTGCTAGCAGGCAGAGCCAGAGATGAATGAATGACAGCTGCTGCGGGGGGTGCTAGTGTGGGACTACAGCTCCCAGCGTGCAATGCAGACAGCAGCTCCAATGATCCATAGCAAACAGCAGCTTTGTTGCATGCATGTTAGGGAGCTACTGTGGCTCTGCAAAGGTGGCCATACATCTCTTGACTTGGTGGCTGGCTAACGATCCAATTTGATAATTAATTGAATTGGTTGGAAATCGGTGATAGCAAGAGCATGCCCGATTGACAATGAGACCGATTTTGGGCCAATCTGGTATGCATGCTGTCTTGCCATTGTAGTTGACCGGTTGCATGGTGGTGAGGGCGAGCAATATTGGCATGTAATTGGTTGCATGTATTAATCAGACATGGTGCAAGATTTAGGGCTGACATGCCCGATTGGGTGCACAGCGGTAATGGTTTGTGATATCGGGGTGAGCGACAGAATCCTGGGCGCAGACTCCCCCTACCAATGTAGTTCTCCCACCCCAGTGTAAAATGTGCCCTGTGCAGTATACTTTACCTGTTGGTGTCCGCTGCTGGCTCCATGCTTTGTCCACATGCACATGGCTGCCGTCGTGGGGCGTGCATATGTAAACGGAGTCCTGAGCCAGCAGCGGACACTTACAGGTAAAGTATACTACACGAGGCACATTTTACATTAGGGGGGATGGTGGAGGTGGCATCACAAGGCCACCTCCCAAGAGATTTCATGCTGAATTCGATCGGGGATCGCTGGTTTATGGGCAGGTAACAGATCTTGAAACCCCCGGCTCTGCCCCCTAGTGTATAGAAGCTAGTGGCATGTATATCGTTAATGGAAGAGTGGGGGGTTAGGAAGACAGATGGGCGGTGGGCTACACACTCGGGGGTACATTTATACACTAGCGTCCTGCACAAATGCAGAATGCTTCTGACTACAGGAGCACAAGAGGATCGCATGCACAGAAGCCCGCGACCACAGATGTGGTCAGCAATCTTACGGAGGGGACAGAGGCACTTTGGAGGGCAAGACAACGGCAATGATGGACCAGACGGGCTGGAAGAAGCCCTAGGTCAGTGATGGCTAACCTTGGCACTCCAGCTGTGGTGGAACTAAAAGTCCCATGAGGCATTGCAAAACTCTGACAGCTCTAAGCATAACTCGGGGAGGCAGAGGCATGATGGAATTTGTAGTTTTGTCACAGCTGGTGCCAAGATTAGCAATCACTGCCCTAGGTAAGTAAAGCTTAAAGAGGATCTGTAACATCAAAAGATCCCCTGGGGGGTACTCACCTCGGGTGGGGGAAGCCTCCGGATCCTAATGAGGCTTCCCACGCCGTCCTCCGTCCCTCAGGGGTCTCGCTGCAGCCCTCCGAGAATAATGACGTCAATATTTACCTTCCTGGCTCCTGCGCAGGCGCTCTGACGGCTGTTGGCTCCGAACTACACGGAAATACCCAATCGCCGTCGGGTCTGCTCTACTGCGCAGGTGCAAGTTTCCGGCACCTGCACAGTAGAGCGGACCTGACTGAGATCGGGTATTTCCGTGTAGTTCGGAGCCGAGAGCAGCTACAGCGCCCCCGCTGGAGCCTGCAAAGATAAATAAAGAACTATGTGGTCTGGGCGCTCCTCCCTCCCCTTTACCTCTTTAAACTGTATGATTTGTATTAATTAAAAGCCAGACAGTACCCCAGAGGATCGCTACACACGTGGGGGGTATCACCTCCCTAAAACAAATGGTTGGAAAAGTGTACAGCGCTCACTCTGTGCACTAAAACGCAGGAGTTATACCGTAGAACCTACATCAATTGCTATACCACAAACTAGCATAAACACAGACTAAAGTGTGCCAAAAAGTCTATGTGACTTGGAGAACAGTTCAATAGGCAATAGACCATCAAAGTCCACTCCACAGGATCGGTGTAATGTGCTACCACCAGGGTATATGTTTCTAGGCACCTCCGCAGTAATTAGTATACAGTAATACTCTCACCGATGTTTAGGGGCTGATACCAAAGATGCCAGCAATCTCGCTTTTTATATATCTCCCTGCTGTTTCGACGACCTTCTTCCTGTAGATTACTCAGAGAAACAAGGGGGGGGTGCATAGCGTAAACCAGTTTGGATACCAGTATATCAGCAGACCCTCCACCAGTGCTGTAAAGCCAGTGCTGTTAAACATTCATATGGCACCCTTTGAGGTTTTGATGTATCCACATGCAGCCCGTGACACCACAGAGACTCAAAATGCGCTCACCAGATTCCTATGCTGAAGCGCTTGTGATGCCGGCTGCTGCTTTGTTTACCCTCGTGCCGTGGTTGTATTCCTTAAGAGACTCAGAAACGAAAGCTCCCATAGCATAATTCCATTTAATATACTTGTAGACACATAAAAGTTACACTCACATTTGTAAAAACGATATGCGCATATCATAAAAGACTCCTCATCTGTTGCTGTACATCCGCGTCTCTGCCGCTGTTCCGCCTGAGGCCACGCCTCAGGCGGAACGGCGGCAGAGACGCGGATGTACAGCAACAGATGAGGAGTCTTTTATGATATGCGCATATCGTTTTTACAAATGTGAGTGTAACTTTTATGTGTCTACAAGTATATTAAATGGAATTATGCTATGGGAGCTTTCTTTTCTGAGTCTCTTAAGGAATACAACCACGGCACGAGGGTAAACAAAGCAGCAGCCGGCATCACAAGCGCTTCAGCTGGTCTATAAAGGGTCAGCATAGGAATCTGGTGTGCGCATTTTGAGTCTCTGTGGTGTCACGGGCTGCATGTGGATACATCAAAACCTCAAAGGGTGCCATATGAATGTTTAACAGCACTGGCTTTACAGCACTGGTGGAGGGTCTGCTGATATACTGGTATCCAAACTGGTTTACGCTATGTACCCCCCCTTGTTTCTCTGAGTAATCTACAGGAAGAAGGTCGTCGAAACAGCGGGGAGATATATAAAAAGCGAGATTGCTGGCATCTTTGGTACCAGCCCCTAAACATCGGTGAGAGTATTACTGTATACTAATTACTGCGGAGGTGCCTAGAAACATATACCCTGGTGGTAGCACATTACACCGATCCTGTGGAGTGGACTTTGATGGTCTATTGCCTATTGAACTGTTCTCCAAGTCACATAGACTTTTTGGCACACTTTAGTCTGTGTTTATGCTAGTTTGTGGTATAGCAATTGATGTAGGTTCTACGGTATAACTCCTGCGTTTTAGTGCACAGAGTGAGCGCTGTACACTTTTCCAACCATCTGCAAAGATAAATATTGAACTGACAGTTGGCTCTGTCGCCCGCTGTTCGGAGGGCTGCAGCGAGACCCCCGTGGGACAGAGGACGGCGTGGGAAGCCTCATTAGGATCCGGAGGCTTTCCCCACCCGAGGTGAGTACCCCCCAGGGGATCTTTTTGACGTTACAGAGTCTCTTTAACTTTTTTTTTTCAACTCGGATATCCTTTAAACCTGCTACACACATTCAATTTTGATTGGCCAATAGCTGACAAATTTTACCACCTCCGGGAGTAGTTTTCTCGTAATGTGCCTGCGCAGTAAGTTCCCGGAGATGTACAGCCGCATTAGCATCAGGCGAATAATTGGTACGGCGGTGGGGAACTGAGGATCGTAGGAGGATGGCGTGGGACATGACAGCTGCAGGGGGTCGATAGAAGCCCAAGGTAAGTGTCTGTTTTTCTTAAGATCCACAGAACCCCTTTAAAGAGACACTGAAGCGAAAAAAAATATATGATATAATGAATTGGTTGTGTACTATGAATAATTACTAGAAGATTAGCAGCAAAGAAAATATTCTCATATTTTTCTTTTCAGGTATATAGTGTTTTTTCTAACATTGCATCACTCTATAATATGTCCAGATTACACAACACTCAGCATTCAAAATGAGTCTTTCAGAGCAGTCTGTGATGTAATAAACTCTCCTCTGCTAGAGGCAAAAGTAAACAGTTTAATTACAGTTGAGATAATAAAAGTCAGATAACAGCCCTCTCCAGGACCAAGTTGGTTGGAGAGCTTAATAGCTTTTTTGCATAGAGATAACTGGAGTTTCTCAACTCTTATTGCACTGGAAACAATTAGACTGATGTATCTGACCTTAATGTTTTTTTTCTTAGCTGTAGTACACATACAAATCATAATATCATCATTTTTTTTTCGCTTCAGTGTCTCTTTAAGTGCTAGTGATTTCCATTAGTGCAAAGCTTTATGCGTACAGCAAGTGGTATTGGGTAGTAGAAACGCTGTACTGTAAAGCGATTTTTTTTTTTTTTTTTTTTTTTTTTTTTTTTTTTTTTTTTTTTTTTTTTATTATTGTTACTGTGGGATCACCTCTGTTGACTTTTTTATTAACCTAGCGCTTTTGGAATTGTTGGAAATAAGCAGGGAAGATTATTATTTTTTTTTATTTTTTTATCTGCTGCTGTTTAAAGCAGCCCATACACTCAGCCGATTTTCTGGCCGACCGATCGATCCCGATCGATCGATAGATCGATTGCAAATCGGTTGGCCAATTGACCGATCGACGGCCGATTTCGATCGATTTCGATGGATTTCCATCGAACTTGCAGGGTGGAAAATTTAGGTCGATCTGATGAGATTGCTTATCAGTTTGCATTGGCCTTAATGGAAATCTGATGGCAAAAAAATGCCATCAGATCGAATTTCAATAGATTTCAAACTGAAATCTATTGGAATTCTATCCTGGTAAAAAATGTTCTAAAAACGCATCAGATAGATCATCAGATGCATTTCTTATCTATCTGCTGCCAATCTGACGAGTGTATGGGCACCTTTAGGGTCCGTCATGTTGATCTTTTGATTTTCTTTTCTAAAACCAAGGTACACACATTCCATGATTATGGCCGGAAGCAATCATTCCTGATAATTTATGATGTCAGCTGAGGGAGGGCTGTACGGACATGCTGCTAGTTTCTCAGTCAAGCAGCAGTTTCTGATGTTTGTAGAGTACAGGGGGAGATCAGTAAACAAAAGGCCGACACCTGTTTGCACTTGAGATTTCAGGCTGTGACAGTTCAGTTTTGTTTTTGTTTTTTAAGCAAAATCTAAAGTACATACTGTTTATTTGCAAGACATGCTTGTGGTAAAGCACAGTAGCAAGAATAAATGTTTTTACTTTTGGATAGTACAGAAATGGGGATAGAGCCTGTTTTTCATCGTTGTGTCTGCCCTCTGCTCAAAGATTTAGCCATACATGGAGCTGCTTCCAGCCCCCCTATAATCTAGTTGGCCTTTTTTAGTTTGGCCTCCGCCAATAAGAGGGATATTTTTTTCAGTTGCTGTATTCCTGCTGGGGAGATTTACCCCACTTACGGCTTGGTTGGTTATCGTTTGTCACTGGGGCAGGAAACCAGGAAATGTTGCCTCCACAAGTTGCAAGTTCTGACCCCTCCCTGCTTTATTCATAAGCAGAAGTAAAGCTTTAGCTGTAGTTGGTTTGCAGTACAATGTGTAGAATATTTGGCCAGCAGTAAGGTGTATAATATGTTCCTATGCTGACATCTCTGATCTTCATGTTCATCCGCAGCCATTCCACAGACTTTGAAGTACACCGAAACTGGCTGGCCATCACCCACAGTCGGCCCATAGCCTACTGGTACTATGAGGTGAGTGTCATCGGAAGCTATAGAAACCCTGCAGTTGAGCGTAACAGGCACAGTTTAGTCCAGGAGTGGGCAAACTTTTTGGACCCGAGGGCCATTGACATGGGGTTCTCAAGTTTGACCAAGAGGCCAAACCAAAATAGTAATGACAAAAAATGGGTGTGGCCTTGACAGGATGTGGGTGGAGCTAACTAAGGTAACAGTGTAACACATAGACAGTGGTCCAGAATTTTCTCCCAAAATGCAGTTAGGTAATTAGATAACGTTCCCCACCGACCCGCAAATGGCAGTAGCCAGACCTATTTGGCACTAAGCACAGGCCCAGGGACAGCAGGCAGACCCCCACATATAGCAAGATACATAATGCGGCAGTGTTTACCCCAAATACACTTAATGTGGCAGAATTTGTCCACCAAAAATACATACAAATGCGGTAGCATTTCCTCCAAAATACACATAATGGGTATCATTCATAAAGCATTTCCGCATGCGGAAATGCTTAAGACAGCTGACTTTACCGAACACTCGGCAAGGTCAGCATTCATAAAGGCTCTTTCCGCATGAAAAAATGACACTACCGAGCAGAGTGATAAATCACCGCCTTGTGCGGTGATTATGGGAACAAATGTAGCAAAATGTTAGTTCATGAAGATCACCGCAAGCGGTGTGACGTCGGGAAGTACCGCTCACTCTGATGTAGCGATAACAATGTAAGTGAATGGAGACACAGAGACCCCCCAGGCAGCTGCAGTAGAGCGGAACACAGAGAAATGTATCAACTCGGCAGCTTCGTGTCTCCGCAAGCCTACCGCCAGCCTAGTTCGGGGAATCTCAGCACTGCTTCCGCACATGGATACATTTTTATGAATGCCCACCCAGAAGTCTAAAATACCGGCAGCGGTGTTTTCCCGCGTTGATTCCCCTTACTGACAGCTCCTTTATGAATGATAACCATAGTGCAGCATTTCCTCCCTAAATACACATAATGTGGCAGAATTTTCCCCAAAATAAACATAACTGGGTAGCATTTCTTTCAAAATACATATAATCCTCCAAAATCTAGAGATTTAATGAAAAATAAAAATGTTGGGGAGGAAAATCTAGGGATTGTGTTTATTTTCTGAAAGTTGTAAAAGAGGATACAATGACCAGAATCCGCTCTAAACTGATAGTTCCATGTAAGGTTGTCTTACACGCCAAGTATCATTTATGTTGGCTCATGGAATAATTCTGGTGATTTGCAGGAGACCTCGGAGTGGACTCTAGACTACCCTCCTTTCTTCGCCTGGCTTGAGTACGCTCTGTCCTACGTGGCGCTCTTTTTCGATCCAAAAATGCTTGTAGTGGAGAATTTGGACTATTCCAGCCAGCAAACAATCTTGTTCCAAAGATTCTCTGTAATCCTCACCGACCTTCTCTACTTCTACGCTGTCAAAGAGTGAGTACATCCAACTTATCTCTTGTCCTTGAAAAAGAATTCCATTGCGTTACCCTAAAGGTGAACTCTGCGCACACAAATGAGTGACGTCACTCAGACAATGGCAGAAAGAAATGACAAGTACTTTGAACGACCTTGTTCTTGTACACCGATATTCTAAATGATTATGTGGTTCCAAAGCTGCAAACCTAAGTGACTTTTCACACATGCGCATGCTCTGGAGCTATGTAGTTTGCATGACTTGTACACAAAGGCCGACTTGCATCCTTCTCCTAAAAATGACTTTTTTAGATACCCCACTGTTTTTTATTTTATTTGTAAATCTACTTTTTAAGTTTTTGTTTTTTACTGGTTCATTGTCTCTGCTGAATGATTGTGACCTCTTGTGATGTTCTGCTCCAGGTGCTGCCACATTGTGGACCGTAAGATGGACCGCAGAACCCTCATAGACAAGCCGGCGTTCATCCTCGCCGTCCTCCTGCTCTGGAACTTCGGGTTGCTCATTGTAGATCGTATCCTTTTTCACATTTGGCACAGCACCAGGGGACTTATCAATGAGATGGAAATCCTGTCTCCTTGCATTCAAATTTCATGTAAAGTAGATAGATCTGCAACTGCCCTGCACATTACTCTCCTCCCATGGATCCAACTTGGGGTTACCGCTCTGAGCTGTGGATTTACGGCCCGAGCCTGACTCGGGATTACCGCTAAGGAGGTTAAATACTGCTACTGGAGGAGCCAGCGCTGGAACGAGGAGACTGGGAGAGGAATGGGAATGCTCTATAGAACCCAAAACTGTCCTCTCCATAGGTAAGTATCTGGGGTTTTTTTTTTTTTTTTTTCCCGCTTAACATTCACTTTAAAGCAAGCCTGAAGTGAGAGGGATATGGTGGCTACCGTATTTATTTATTTATTTTTGGTTAAACAATACCAGTTGCCTGGCTGTCCTGCTGATCTATTTGGCTGCAGTAGTGTCTGGCTCGCACGCAAGAACCAAGCATGCAGCTAATCCAGTCAGATTTAAGTCAGAAACATCTGATCTGCATGCTTTGCCTTTAGATAAGGGCCCTTTCACACTTGCTGTGCGCTTTTTTTTTTTTTTTTTTTTTCACAAAAACACAGCATTCAGTTACAGAATCAGGGTTAAGTTGGCCATACACTTATAGATTTACAGCAGATCGACCATCAGATATATTTCTGTCAGATGCCTGTCAAGTCAAATCTGACAGGAATCTATCTGATGTGTGCCACACACTAGGAACAGATTTTCAATAGATTTCAGAATGAAATCTATTGAAAATCGTTCTAAATGCATTATTGAACCAATAGATGCAATGCAACTCTATGGGCCATCGATCTGCTGCCAGCAGAAGATCGACCTAGATCTTCCATCCTGTCAGATCGAAATCAGCCACAAATCGATCGAATGGGGAATATGATAGAATCAATTACTGATCGATTCTATAGAATCGATCGATGGTTAAAATCGACCAGTGTATGGGCCCCTTTAGCTCTATGGGGTATCACATTGCTTGCGGTATAGCAGGGCCCGCCGTGGCAATGCAAAAGCTGTGGTAAAGTATGCCTCACTGTATGGTTGTAGCGCTAATGTGTGTCCTTTCGGGACCGGTGCGGTGTAGAATGAAGTGAAGGAGCCTCAAAGTGTTTAAGGCAGAGGATCATCAGGATTGCCAGCTAATGTGCATTGTTAAAAAGGAAATGCATATGGCAGCTTCCATATACCTTTCAGTTCAGGTGTGCTTTAAAGAGGACCTGCACAGGACAGAAGGAAAACTGAGAGAAATGGACCCTGTATGTATTTAGTGAGTTTAGCCTGTCTAATTCCCCCTCATCTGTGACTAAGCACAAGTGTAATTTGACCTCTCAGCTGGCTGCCTCTGCAGAGCAGCTAATTTGTAAATACAGGATGTTAACCATATGTCTGCTTTCATGAAAGCAGGAAGTAGACATACTGCAGATGTATTGCAGGGTTTGTATCAGCTGTAGCAAAGGAATGTCGCTGATCTTTTAGAGCAAAGAGGAAGTTCTGACTTCAGGTCTGCCAACAGATCTCATTTTGGTCAGTGAAATGTTGGTTACCTTATATACTCACATATAAGCCTCATTTTTAAGCACAAAAATCTGCTTAAAAGTTACCCCCTTGGCCTATATGCGAGTCAGTGGAGCAGAATAGAGGGTGGAGGTGGTTTTGTTACTGACATTGGAGCATAAGGATCGTACACTAGTGATCTCTTGCCAGCTGGCTCCCTGCTGTGTCCGTGCCCCCCATCCACTACAACATGGTGTACAGAGTGCGCTGCTCAAGTCTACCTGTGTCCCCTGGCTTGTGGAGTGTGCAAGCAGCATTGTCAGCTGTTTAATGATCGAGGATTCTTCCTGTGTGGCAATAGCCGTGTCTCATATCTAGGACGTCATCTAGTGGTGTCTTGGAGACACAGCTGTAACATCCATGGGGCACATCTGGCTATGGGTAAAGGGTATGAATTGTACTGGAGGCACATTTGGCTACTATGGAGGGAGCTATACTGGGGAGGGGGCTTATATGAGAGTCAATCACTTTTTCCTGGTTTCTGAGGGAAATGTTGGTACCTCGGCTTATGTGGGTCGGCTTATATGCGAGTGTATATATGGTACAGCAGTTTACTGCATTCTGCTAGGAGTTTTTAACCCTTGTTGTTCATCATCAGTTATGTTTTGTGCACAGCTGGTTCGGTTTTCCTTAAATGCTTTGTAGACGTTCACTTTCAGTACAATGGCTTCCTGTCGGGCATCCTGCTGCTGTCCATTGCCCGCATGTTTCAGGTAAGCTGAGCTATGTGTCTGTAGACTGGCCTGGGGGATGCTGGTCTTGCTGAGTCCTCCTCTGCCTACATTCAGTCTGTGTGATAACATCAACTCGCCTGGGCAGCTTATGCGGTGCTTCTTTATATTAAAGTAGACCTGTAGGGACAGAATTTGAAAAACAGATACTTAAGTAGTAGTAAGCCTCTAGAACCCCGATCCTCTTCCGACCCCCCCCCCCCCCCCTTCCACTGCTGCCCAAAACTCTTTTCCTCTTCATGACCCAGCTCCCATCCTTGAACAAATGCAGCCTTATAGCAGGTGTGCAAGTAAATTCTGCAGTAGCACGAAGCCGCTCATGAGATAAAGGTTGTGCACAAGTGGCTTCATGCTACTGTGAAGGAGCGGACCATAGTTGCATGTGCAGTACAGTCCTGCTCTTATATGGATGGGAACGCAGCCACAAGAAACATTTAACTTAATTTTGTTAAATACGTTTAGCGCACGGGTAGCCAAAGTTTTTGAACCAAGGGCCATTTCACTGATCTTGAGATTGCTTGGGGGATGCACTAGGAAAAGTAAACACAATTTGTTCTGATTGCCCCTAAGTACAGTATGTCTATTGTAGTTTTGTCAAATAAAACTTTTTTGGGGGCAAAGAAACCATATACCACGTGTGCTGTCAACATGTCCCCTTCACTGTGCAGTGGCTGCTGCTGGTCCTACCCCTTTACCGGGACTTCTGTGGCCATTTTTCGTTGCCCCGTAGTGATCACAATAGGACTAGAAAAAATGACACACTCTGGCGGCCATTTCTTGTAGTTCTATACTAATCCCTATAGGACTGTAGGAGAGCGGAAGGGGAAGCAGAGCGGCGACACAGGTTGGCCCTAAACATTGGTGCATACGGGGCCACAACAACGGACTGCAGGCAAAGGAAATCTCACAGGAGCTTTGGGAGCCACTGGAAAAGGCTTTGTGGGCCGCATTTGGACCTCAGGCCGGACTTTAAAGTAGACCTGAACTCTTGCACAGGACACGAGGAAAGCATAGAGAAATGTACCCTGTATGTATTTAGAGTTTAGCCCAGGCATGGGCTAACTTGGCCCTCCAGCTGTTAACCAGCTGAGCGGTCTGGACGAGCTCAGCTCGTCCAACACCGCCAGCGGCTGCCGCTCAGGCCCTGCTGGGCCGATTTTGATGAAATAAAAAGCAGCACACGCAGCCGGCACTTTGCCAGCCGCGTGTGCTGCCTGATCGCCGCCGCTCTGCGGCGATTCGCCGCGAGCAGCGGCGAAAGAGGGCCCCCCTAGCCGCCTGAGCCCTGCGCAGCCGGAACAAAAAGTTCCGGCCAGCGCTAAGGGCTGGATCGGAGGCGGCTGACGTCACGACGTCGGCTGACGTCGATGACGTCACTCCGCTCGTCGCTATGGCGACGATATAAGCAAAACAAGGAAGGCCGCTCATTGCGGCCTTCCTTGTTTATTCTGGGCGCCGGAGGCGATCGGAAGATCGCCTCCGGAGCGCCCTCTAGTGGGCTTTCATGCAGCCAACTTTCAGTTGGCTGCATGAAATAGTTTTTTTTTTATTTAAAAAAAACCCTCCCGCAGCCACCCTGGCGATTTAATCAGAACGCCAGGGTGGTTAATGAACTACAAATCCCACAATGCATTTGCCTTTGAGTCATAACTGTGGCTGTCAGACTCCTGCAATGCAATGTGGGACTTGTAGTTCCTCAACAGCTGGAGGGCCAAGTTTGCCCATGCCTGGTTTAGCCTGTCTAATGTCCCCTCATTTGTGTTTAAAGAGAACCCGAGGTGGGCTTTTATTATGCTAGTGGGGCACAGAGGCTGGTTGTGCACACTAACACCAGCCTCTGTTGCCCCATGGTGTGCCTCCAGGACCCCCCCCCCTGCGTGCCGCTATACCCAGGGCTGTGGAGTCGGTCCAAAAATCCACCGACTCCGACTCCTCAGTTTAGGATTCCACCGACTCCGACTCCACGACTCCGACTCCTCTAATTTGCATATTACAATTTTGTTGATTAAAAGTATGTAACATGAAATTCGTCTCTTAACTGCCAACGCTTAGGAATTTTACAAGACAACTGAAGTGAGAAGGATATGTAGACTACTATATTTATTCCCTTTAGACTAAAACTAGTCCTTGGTAAGAGTACTTGTAAAAGGTACAAACCGGAACAAAGAACATCTATCAGGCCCTAGGCAATGTAAGTGTGGGTACATGTAAGAATGATGTGCAGGTACTCTGCAGGGGAATGAGGAGATTGTAAACAGACAACACCTCTGTGTTCAATGTGCACAGCATTCTCAGTGGATTCCCTGCAGCTCTGTGGGGAGTGCATATGTAGAGTATAGTACTACTGTGTAACAAAGTAAACCTGAGACAGATGAAATTAAAGTTTTATACATACCTGGGGCTTCCTCCAGGCGCCTTCAGGATAATCAGTCCCTCGTTGTCCTCCTCCGCCACCTGGATCTTCTGCTATGAGTCCAGGTACTTGAGCCAGTCAGGCATAGTGCGCATGCACACACTCCGCCGCCAGGAGCATACTACACCTGTGCAGCACTATTGCGCAGGTGCAGAATGTTCCTGGCTGTGGGAGCGGCATGCGACCGGACAGCGCTGAATTACCAGGACTCATAGCAGAAGATCCGGGTGGTGGAGGACAGCGAGGGACTGATTAGCCTGAAGGGGGCTGGAGGAAGATCCAGGTATGTATAAAACTTTACTTTTCATCCGTCTCAGTTACCCTTTAATTTGTAGTCACCAAACCAAATTTTAACATATCAAATTATTTGATTTCATCAGCAAAGGGAGTGCATACATTTGCATAAATCAGCATCAATGCAGAATTATTTCCATCTCGTTGACCATCTCTATTAGTGACACAGCTACACATCAGGCTTTATTCTTACAGCATAGATGTTATTTAGTATATATAAGAGATTCCTGTGTACACACCATATATACAGTCACAATCAGATATGTATATCTGACCTTAAAAATATGGGGACTGCTTTATTGAAGCAGCACAAGTAACTAATTTTGATTGGTTTATTTCATTTTTGTGGACTAAGCACAGCTATTACTGTGTATATATACTGTATATATACATTATTTTTAATGACTATTATCTAAGAAATAGAACATTTTATCATATTTTCTATTTTAATTACAGTTACAAATTCATTAGGAGTCGGAGTCGGTGCATTTTTTCCCGACTCCGACTCCAGGCACCCAAAATTGCCCGACTCCACGACTCCGACTCTACGACTCCGACTCCACAGCCCTGGCTATACCCCCCGCAGTGCTGGCGACACGCAGCGTGTCGCCAGCACAATGTTTACTTATGCCTGTCAGCGCCGCTCCCCCGCCTCCTCCATATCAGCGCTACCCGCCCGTGTCCTTTCCCTCCCGCTGATTGGAGGGAAGGGACGCGGGCGGGTAGCGCCGATACGGGGGAGCGGCGCTAACGGACAGACAGGCATAGGTAAACATTGTGCTGGCGACACGCTGTGTGTCTCTAGCACTGCGGGGGGTATAGCGGCGCTCAGAGGGGTCCTGGAGGCACACCATGGGGCAACTGAGGCTGGTGTTAGTGTGCACAACCAGCCTCTGTGCCCCACTAACATAATTAAATATTTAATCACAAGTTGTAATTTGATCTCACCCTGTGTCACATGACTGAAATAGTAGAAACAGTGGAGATTTATTTTAGGATTTATATAAGCTGTAATAAAGAAATGTTTTTTTCTTTGAAGGTTGTTATGCTGTTGCATACCTTTTTAGAGCAAAGAGGAAGTTCTGAGTTCAGGTCCAATTCAAAGACTTCCCTGGTTTAGAGGATCCTGTCTGAACAGCAAGTAAATGCGGAGCCAAGCAGCAGAAGCCCCTCTCATAAACACTGATCACTTTTTCAGCTTGGCTGTTTTCAAGTCATGTGATTGATTTTTTTTGAAACAAGGTTATTAGCGACAGAAGCCTCATTTTAAATGGGGGGTGGAGGCAACATCCGGGTGGTCTGCATTTGGAAGTTGTAATATGTTCCCTCCTGTCTTCCTACAGCACAGACACCTGGAGAGCGCCTTCCTGTTCGCTGTCCTGCTGAACTTCAAGCACATCTATCTGTACATCGCCCCAGCCTATGGCATCTACCTGCTACGAACATACTGCTTTATGGCCAATAATTCAGGTCGGTATGATGATTACATCTGCGTCCTGAGAAGTGCCAGTCGTTTTACGTACAAAGTATCTCTTGAAATCCACACATGATACAATTTTTAAATTCAAGGTTTAAAATTAATTTTTTTCTGATTCATTGTAACATTTTAAAAAAATCTGACCAATGTACCACACACGTGTTAAATTTTTACCAAATTATGAAAAAAAAAAAAAAAAAAATTTGAAAGAACTTAGAAAATTGCTTGGGAGTGTATATATAAAAAAATGACAATCTACCTCACACCATTCAATTTACAGAAAAATTGATCATAAAAATCCACCACTTCTGATCGACTTATGAAGGATAAAAATGGGAAATCCAGTTGGATTTCTTGCTCGACTAAAAAGAAAAGCTTTCGATTCTTTAGGACAACCAATCGTTTATATGGAAAAGCCAGAAATCAGATCATTTTATTGTACCTTGTGTGGTCACATTTATAGAGAATCTGAAGTTAAAATAAACTTCTGATGTGATTTGTATGTTTAGTACAGCTAAGAAATAGTACATTAACAACACAGATGACTCTGGTATTGTTTCCAGTACAGGAAGAGTTAAGAAACTTGTTATCTATGCAAAAAAGCTTCTCTGAGCTTTGCCAGTTGCAAAGTAGAGAGCAGTTCTGTCTTCTGAAGCTTTTCTCAACTGTCCCTCTGTATCTTTAAGGTTTTACTATAGAGAAGTTGAAAAGGTCATTAGCTCTGCTCTGTGAAATCATTTAGAATGCTGAGTAGTGTGTAAACTGCAAATATTAGAGAATGATGCAATGTTATTTGGGGGGAAAAAACTGAAAGTAAAAATATGACTTTTCTTTGCTACTAATGTTCTATTCATTATCCATACTACACATATACAATTCTATCATAAGTTTGTTGTGTTTTTTTTTTTTTTTTTTTTTTTTGTTCCAGTGTCCCCTTAAAGTGAATAAGTCAGGAGCACATATTTTTATCAAAATCTCAGCTGAAATGTTTCTAATAGTTAAGGTTGAATGCCGTAAATATAGAGGTTTGTCCTGTTAAACTCTACTTTACTCACTATTCTATTCTACCAATTAATGGTTTTCTAATAGGGCCTCTTTTGGGGAAATGGGCCCCTTGGGCATCGCTGGGCTGCACAGACACGAATCAGCTGTGTAGCTGATGACACGGACTGTTGCTATGTGGAGTGGGGTGACATCTATCAGAGGTGTGTTCGCACCTTTACTGGGCTCACAATAGACCTGCCTGGAGCAGATTCCCCCCCCCCCCCCCCACACACACACCACACACCACACCACACACACCACACACACCACACATACACACACACCACACATACACACACACCACACATACACACACACCACACACACACACCACACACACACACCACACACACACACCACACACACACACACACCACACACACACACCCCACACACACACCCCACACACACACCCCACACACACACCCCACACACACACACCCCACACACACACACACACCACACACCACACACACCACACACCACACACACCACACACCACACACACCACACACCACACACACCACACACACACACCACACACACACACACCACACACACACCACACACACACCCCACACACACACCCCACACACACACCCCACACACACACACACCCCACACACACACCCCACACACACACCCCACACACACACACCACACACACACCCCACACACACACACCACACACACACACCACCCACACACACACACCACACACACACACCACACACACACACCACACACACACACCACACACAAACACCACACACACCACACACACACACACTATACACACACAGCGCACAACATGTGACCTCCATGCAGATGGTGTCCTGGCTGAGATCTGATTCTGGCACACAAGTTCTGTGTAGGGTTCAGCATTGAGATTATTATTTATTGTATTTATAAATTGCCAACATATTACGCGGCGCTGCACAATAGATAAATGATAAACAAAGATACAATATGTCCAAGGTCGTACATACGAGGAGCTCACAACAAAACAAGATCATGCAAATGTCTTTTGATAACAGTAGTTCAGTGTCTTTGGTCAAAATATCCCCCTATACATTCCTAGTGGTTTGGGTCACCCCGAGCTGCTTGGTTTCTCTTTTGGTCAAAATAGTTCAAGTCCACAAAAGGGGTGGCAGACAGCAAGACTCCATAATCAAGCTGGAAACACTAGGGCGGAGGGACCTGCCAGAGGCTTACAATCTAAAGAGTGGGGGTAGAGACAATAGGTGCGTCTGGGAGGGTGCGCAGCAGAGCGTATTATGGTGCTGATGTAGGGGGGGTACGCGAGCATGAAAAGGTGAGTCTTGAGGGCTTGTTTGAAGGTATTAAAGGTGGGAGCGAGTTCCAGAGAGTGGGAGCAGCCCTAGTGAAGTCCTGCAATCATGCATGGTAATGAGATATACGCGGTGCAACTAGGCGCAGAGATAACTGCTTGTGTTTTGTTCCATAGATGGATCTGTGAGATGGAAAAGTTTCAGCGTTTTGCGGTTCCTCGCTTTGGCAGTCATTGTGCTGTTGGTGTTTACAGTGTCTTTTGGACCCTTCATATACCTGGTATGAAATCTGAACTCCTATGGGAGAAATGGACCACTTGAATTCCTCTTTGGCCGCATTCGATTGGTCCATTTTCAAGCTGAATAAATTTGAATAATCCTGCATCAACTCATAATTATTTGGATCTCATTAACCATCCTTGCTAAGGCCTGGTTCACATATAAATCTGCACATTTCCAGTGCAGTCAGTTTTGCATCCGTTTTACCTGACTGAACCAGAAATGTACACCTTTTTTATGTGTGAACACAGCCATAGAAACACACACAAAACAGACAGGACTGGGCACCTTTTTATGTGTGAACCCAGCCGTACTGCTAGGACAGCCAGAACAATATAACATTAGAACACGTATGCTCTTATTCAAAGGGGATAATGGTCGGGATCCTCTTCATCTCCGTGGACGCACTGCGCAGGCGTCACTAGCGTTTGAGCCTGCACAATAGAACAGAGCTGGCTGTGCACAAAGGAAAGCTGCTTCATGCCGCTGTGCCGACTGTACTTTGCACCTGCACTGTGCAGCCATGCTAATACACAAAGGGGTGCGCTGCTGTGGGCAAAATTCAGCCAGCATCAGGTAATGTATACCTGTATCGGATCGGCTGCCGCTAGCGACGCGCTCCCTACCCGCGGGCGATCGACGATAATTTCCTGCATGGCGCGATCGATGGACTGATCCGATTTCGGGAGGAAATCGGATCGGCGGGTGCGTTTAGCGCGAACGATTGGCAGCAGATTCGATCCCAGTGATCAAATCTGCGTTCGAAACGGCGGCAAATTGGGCCAGTAGATGGCCAGCTTTAGCTTATCTCTCAGGTAATTTACCTCCCGACTTAGTGATAGACGTGGGCCCCCTAGCTTAAAGGGGAACTGAAGTAAGAGGTATACAGGGGCTGCCATATTTATTTCCTTTTAATCAATACTAGTTGCCTGGCAGCCCTGCTGGTCTATTTCTCTGCAGTAGTATCTGAATAACACCAAAAACAAGCATGCAGCTAGTCTTGTCAGATCTGACTTTAAAGTCTGAAACACCTGATCTGCTGCATGCTTGTTCAGGGGCTATGGCTAATAGTATTAAAGGCAGAGGATCAGCAGGGCTGCCAGGCAACCACCTCATCTGCTGCATGCTTGTTCAGGGGCTATGGCTAATAGTATTAGAGGCTGAGGATCAGCAGGGCTTCCAGGCACCTGGTATTGCTTAAAAGGAAATAAACATGGCAGACTCCATATACCTCTCTCTTCAGTTCCCCTTTAAAGGGAATCAAGCGCCACTTTTCTTTTCTTGGTTTCTAATAGCTGTGCAGAGCTGGTAATATTGGGAGAAGAGTCAAAATAGCCGTTCTAAGCACAGCTTTGAATACCAACAGGTGTGGGTTTGTTTTTTTTCTTTTAATACTCGTAACTGGCTGCAGACTGAGGTGTAAAATGTTCATAGCTACATAGATGGCTTTGTATTGTAGAATCTCCTCCAATATAACTTGTGTACGTTTTTTCTTTCCAGGGGCAACTTCCTCAAGTCTTTTCTCGCCTTTTCCCCTTTAAGAGAGGCCTGTGTCACGCCTACTGGGCCCCGAATTTCTGGGCGTTATACAATGTGGCGGATAAAGCGCTTTCTATTATTGGTAAGTTTTGAAACTCCGCCTACCACCCAGTTAACCATTCACCAGTATCCAGATTTGTGGCAGTTCATAGGGATGAAACCAAAGACATAAAGTACCTGAACCTGGATCAAGAATGTCCTCCGCTATAGGGAATTATTTGAAGAACTTTCCTGATTTCATTTTTCTTTAGTTTTAATCTGTTTAAAAAAGGGGGGAACAAAAATTAAAGTTCCCATTAATGATAAAATCCCCCGGACGATTGCTTATGTTCAATTGTTATGATCATTTAGAAACAATCGTTTTGGCCCACTAACAGAAGGAAAACTGCTATCCATTTCGGTCAGATTAATGGAATCCATCCGAACATACGGGTAAATATTAACTGAAACAGTCTGTCTTGATTACATCAGTTGATGGTTTAATCCTTAAAGAGAATCTGGTGCGCCTGTCGTGTTCACATGGCCGGGAGCATTCTGCACCTGCGCAGTACGGGACAGGCACACAGCCAGGCCGCGCATGCGCAAAAGAGCCCGACTAATGCTTTTGAAAGAAGATAACTGGGGCTGATAGCGGACTAGTGGAGCCACCCGGGATGACAGCAGGGGGAGGCAACGGTGGTCATGGGGCTCGAGGAAGCCACAGGTATCAATTCTTTTTTACATCCTTTCTCAGGTTACCTTTTTAATTAGTGTACAGACGAGCTGAACAGCTGGTTCTGTCCTACTGAAAGAGGAGGGGCCTCACTGCAGCTTGTAGCAGGAAATTGTTCTGGTCAGCTCAGGATCTTTAAAGGATGCCCGAAGTGACATGTAACATGAGATAGACATGTGTATGTACAGTGCCTAGCACACAAATAACTAGGCTGTGTTCCTTTTTTTCCTTTCTCTGCCTGAAAGAGTTAAATATCCGGTATGTAAGTGGCTGACTCAGTCCTGATTCAGACAGGAAGTGACTACAGTGTGACCATCACTGATAAGAAATCCCAACTATAAAACACTTTCCTAGCAGAAAATGCTAGGGTCACACTGTAGTCACTTCCTGTCTGAGTCAGGACTGAGTCAGCCACTTACGTACCTGATATTTAACTCTTTCAGGCAGAGAAAGGAAAAAAGGAACACCGCACAGTTATTTGTGTGCGCTAGGCACTGTACATGTTTATCTCATCATGTCACATGTCACCTCGGGTATCCTTTAAAGCACACCTGAAGTGAGAGGGATATAGAGGCAGGCATATTTATTTCCATTTTAACAATGCAATTGCCTGACAGTCCTGTTGATCTTACTTCTGATACTATTGATAGCCATAGACCCTGAACAAGCCCAGATCAGATGTTGCTGACTGAAGTCTGACTGGGTTTGTCCCATGCTTGTTTCAGGTGTGTGATTCAGACACTGTTGATGCATGAAAGATTAGCAGGATGCCAGGCAACTGGTATTGTGTAAAAGGAAATGATTATTTCGGACCCCCCATCCCTCTCACTTTAACCACTTCCCGACCGCCGTATATACAATTGGCGGCCGGGAAGTGCACCCCGCAAGGACCGCCGTATAGACAAATGGCGGCGATCCTTGTAGGGGCATGGGCGGAGCGATCGCGTCATCCGTGACGCGATCCTCCGCCTGGCGCCGCTCACCCGCCGCAACATCCCGCCGGCCATACGGAAGCGCCGGCGGGATGTTAACCCGACGATCGCCGCATACAAAGTGTATAATACACTTTGTAATGTTTACAAAGTGTATTATACACGCTGCCCCCTGCCCTGGTGGTCCCAGTGTCCGAGGGACCACCAGGGCAGGCTGCAGCCACCCTAGTCTGCACCAAGCACACTGATTTCCCCCCCCCCCCTGCCCCAGATCGCCCACAGCACCCATCAGACCCCCCCCCTGCCCACCCCCCAGACCCCTGTTTGCACCCAATCACCCCCCTAATCACCCTTCAATCACTCCCTGTCACTATCTGTCAACGCTATTTTTTTTTTATTCCCCCCCCCCCCCCGCCCCCTGCTCCCTCCTGATCACCCCCCCCCCCCCATGTACTGTATGCATCTATCCCCCCTGATCACCTGTCAATCACCCATCAATCACCCCCTGTCACTGCCACCCATCAATCAGCCCCTAACCTGCCACTTGCGGGCAATCTGATCACCCCCCCACACCATTAGATCGCCCGCAAACCCGCCGTCAGATTACCTTCCAAATGTATTGTTTACATCTATTCTCTCCTCTAAACACCCACTAATTACCCATCAATCACCCCCTATCACCACCTGTCACTTTTACCTATCAGATCAGACCCTAATCTGCCCCTTGCGGGCACCCAATCACCCGCCCACACGCTCAGATTGCCCTCTGACCCCCCCTTATCAATTCACCAGTGCATTAATTACATCTGTTCTTCCCTGTAATAACCCACTGATCACCTATCACCCATCAATCACCCCCTGTCACCCCCTGTCACTGCCACCCATCAATCAGCCCCTAACCTGCCCCTTGCGGGCAATCTGATCACCCACCCACACCAATAGATCGCCCGCAGATCCGACGTCCGATCACCTCCCAAGTGCAGTGTTTACATCTGTTCTCTACCCTAAACACCCACTAATTACCCATCAATCACCCCCTGTCACTGCTACCTATCAGATTAGACCCCTATCTGCCCCTAGGGCACTCAATCACTCGCCCACACCCTCAGAATGCCCTCAGACCCCAGCCCTGATCACCTCGCCAGTGCATTGCTTGCATCTATTCCCCCCTCTAATCACACCTTGAGACACCCATCAATCACCTCCTGTCACCCCCTAGCACACCTACCCATCAGATCAGGCCCTAATTTGCTCCGTGTGGGCTCCTGATCACTCGGCCAAACCCTCAGATCCCCCTCAGACCCCCTTCCGATCACCTCCCCAGTGCATTGATTGCATCTATTTTCCCCTCTAACCACCCCCTGAGACACCCATCAATCACCTCCTGTCACCCCCCTAGCACTCCTATCCATCAGATCAGGCCCAATACAACCTGTCATCTAAAAGGCCACCCTGCTTATGACCGGTTCCACAAAATTCGCCCCCTCATAGACCACCTGTCATCAAAATTTGCAGATGCTTATACCCCTGAACAGTCATTTTGAGACATTTGGTTTCCAGACTACTCACGGTTTTGGGCCCGTAAAATGCCAGGGCGGTATAGGAACCCCACAAGTAACCCCATTTTAGAAAAAAAAACACCCCAAGGTATTCTGTTCGGTGTATGACGAGTTCATAGAAGATTTTTATTTTTTGACAAAAGTTAGCGGAAATTGATTTTTATTGGTTTTTTTTTCACAAAGTGTCATTTTTCACTAACTTGTGACAAAAAATAAAAACTTCTATGAACTCACCATACTCCTAACGGAATACCTTGGGGTGTCTTCTTTCTAAAATGGGGTCACTTGTGGGGTTCCTATACTGCCCTGGCATTTTAGGGGCCCTAAACCGCGAGGAGTAGTCTAGAAAACAAATGCCTCAAAATGACCTGTGAATAGGACGTTGGGCCCCTTAGCGCTCCTAGGCTGCAAAAAAGTGTCACACATGTGGTACCGCCGTACTCAGGAAAAGTAGTATAATGTGTTTTGGGGTGTATTTTTACGCATACCCATGCTAAGTGGGAGAAAGATCTCTGTAAATGACAATTGTTTGATTTTTTTTTTTTGATTTTTTTTTTTTTGATTTTTTTTTTTTTTTACACACAAATCAAACAATTGTCATTTACAGAGATCTTTCTCCCACTTAGCATGGGTATGCGTAAAAATACACCCCAAAACACATTATACTACTTCTCCTGAGTACGGCGGTACCACATGTGTGGCACTTTTTTACACCCTAAGTACGCTAAGGGGCCCAAAGTCCAATGAGTACCTTTAGGATTTCACAGGTCATTTTGCGACATTTGGTTTCAAGACTACTCCTCACGGTTTAGGGCCCCTAAAATGCCAGGGCAGTATAGGAACCCCACAAATGACCCCATTCTAGAAAGAAGACACCCAAAGGTATTCCGTTAGGAGTATGGTGAGTTCATAGAATTTATTTTTTGTCACAAGTTAGCGGAAAATGACACTTTGTAAAAAAAAAAAAAACAATTAAAATCAATTTCCGCTAACTTGTGACAAAAAAATAAAAACTTCTATGAACTCACCATACTCCTAACGGAATACCTTGGGGTGTCTTCTTTCTAAAATGGGGTCATTTGTGGGGTTCCTATACTGCCCTGGCATTTTAGGGGCCCTAAACCGTGAGGAGTAGTCTTGAAACAAAAATGACCTGTGAAATCCTAAAGGTGCTCATTGGACTTTGGGCCCCTTTAGCGCAGTTAGGGTGCAAAAAAGTGCCACACATGTGGTATCGCCGTACTCGGGAGAAGTAGTACAATGTGTTTTGAGGTGTATTTTTACACATACCCATGCTAGGTGGGAGAAATGCCTCTGTAAATGACAATCTTTTGTAAATGGACAATTGTGTGTAAAAAAAAAAATCAGAGTTATTTCTCCCACCCAGCATGGGTATGTGTAAAAATGCACCCCAAAACACATTGTACCACTTCTCCAGAGTACGGCGATACCACATGTGTGGCACTTTTTTGCACCCTAACTGCGCTAAGGGGCCCAAAGTCCAATGAGTACCTTTAGGATTTCACAGGTCATTTTTGTTTCAAGACTACTCCTCACGGTTTAGGGCCCCTAAAATGCCAGGACAGTATAGGAAGTACACAAATGACCCCATTTTAGAAAGAAGACACCCCAAGATATTCAGTAGTACGGTGAGTTCATAGAAGATTTTATTTCCTTTAGATTGTAAGCTTGCAAGGGCAGGGCTCTCACCCTTTTGTGTCATGGAATGTTATTAATTCAATTGCTTGCACACTGTTAGACATTTATACATTTTAGTCATCCTGTTAAATCAAATTGTAATCAGCAGTGCTGTATCTTGTATCAGTGTTCATATTTTCATGTATATCATTGTCTGTATCATGTATCCCTTGTTTGTTTTCTTACATTGTACAGCGCCACGGAATATGTTGGCGCTTTATAAATAAATTAATAATAATAATAATTTTTTGTCACAAGTTAGCGGAAATTGATTTTTATTGTTTGTTTTCACAAAGTGTCATTTTCCGCTAACTTGTGACAAAAAATAAAATCTTCTATGAACTCACCGTACTACTAAGGGAATACCTTCGGGTGTCTTCTTTCTAAAATGGGGTCATTTGTGGGGTTCCTATACTGTCCTGGCATTTTAGGGGCCCTAAACTGTGAGGAGTAGTCTTGAAACGAAATTTCTCAAAATGACCTGTGAAATCCTAAAGGTACTCATTGGACTTTGGGCCCCTTAGCGCAGTTAGGGTGCAAAAAAGTGCCACATGTGGTATCGCCGTACTCAGAAGTAGTATAATGTGTTTTGGGGTGTATTTGTACACATACCCATGCTGAGTGGGAGAAATATCTCTGTAAATGGACAATTGTGTATAAAAAAAAAATCAAACAATTGTCATTTACAGAGATATTTCTCCCACCCAGCATGGGTATGTGTAAAAATACACCCCAAAACACATTATACTACTTCTCCTGAGTACGGCAATACCACATGTGTGGCACTTTTTTGCAGCCTAACTGCGCTAAGGGGCCCAAAGTCCAATGAGCACCTTTAGGCTTTACAGGGGTGCTTACAAATTAGCACCCCCCAAAATGCGAGGACAGTAAACACACCCCACAAATGATCCCATTTTGGAAAGTAGACACTTCAAGGTATTCAGAGAGGGGCATGGTGAGTCCGTGGCAGATTTCATTTTTTTTTGTCGCAAGTTAGAAGAAATGGAAATTTATTTTTTTTTTTTTTTGTCAGTGTCATTTTCCGCTTACTTGTGACAAAAATTAATATCTTCTATGAACTCACTATGCCTCTCAGTGAATACTTTGGGATGTCTTCTTTCCAAAATGGGGTCATTTGGGGGGTATTTATACTATCCTGGAATTCTAGCCCCTCATGAAACATGTCAGGTGGTCAGAAAAGTCATAGATGCTTGAAAATGGGAAAATTCACTTTTTGCACCATAGTTTGTAAACGCTAGAACTTTTACCCAAACCAATAAATATACACTGAATGTTTTTTGTTTTTTTTTTAATCAAAAACATTTGTCCACATTTTTCGCGCTGCATGTATACAGAAATTTTACTTTATTTGAAAAATGTCAGCACAGAAAGTTAAAAAAATCAAATTTTTTGCCAAAATTCATGTCTTTTTTGATGAATATAATAAAAAGTAAAAATCGCAGGAGCAATCAAATGGCACCAAAAGAAAGCTTTATTAGTGACAAGAAAAGGAGCCAAAATTCATTTAGGTGGTAGGTTGTATGAGCGAGCAATAAACCGTGAAAGCTGCAGTGGTCTGAATGGGAAAAAAAGTGGCCGGTCCTTAAGGGGTAGAAAGCCCTAGGGCTCGTTTCCACTAGTGCGGCGTGCGTCTCGTAGACGCACGCCGGCACTGAGCGGGTGGGCGGGATCGCAGGCGATTCCCATCAGCCGTGCCATGCACGGCTATGGGAATCGCAGCCTCCGCCGCGAATTCTGTGGGGGTTTCCGGCCGAATCGCTACTGCAAGCGATTCGGCCGGCGGCGCCGTTGTCCCCTATGGCAGAGTTTCCCCGCGCGATTTGCCTGCGGGGAAACTCTGCGGATTCGCGGCCGTTTCCGCGAGAGTGGAAACGGGCCCTCGGTCCTCAAGTGGTTAAAGAGACACTGAAGTGAAAAAAAAATTATATTATGATTTGTATGTGTAGTACAGCTAAGAAATAAAACATTAAGATCAGATACATCAGTCTAATTGTTTCCAGTACAGGAAGAGTTGAGAAACTCCAGTTATCTCTATGCAAACAAGCCATTAAGCTCTCCGACTAAGTTAAGGTCCGTACACACGCCGGACTTTTGGCAACGACGGGTCCGTCGTTGCCTCCCGCTGGGTGGGCGTGCCAGCGACAGTCCGGCGTGTGTACGCTCTGTCGTCAGACTGACACGGCTGTTTCTGAGCGATCCGCCGGGCGGATCGCTCAGAAACAGCCGTATCAGTCTGACGACAGAGCGTACACACGCCGGACTGTCGCTGGCACGCCCACCCAGCGGGAGGCAACGACGGACCCGTCGTTGCCAAAAGTCCGGCGTGTGTACGGACCTTTAGTCGTGGAGAGGGCTGTTAGCTGACTTTTTTATTATCTCAACTGTAAGTGAACTGTTTACTTTTTCTCTGCTAGAGGAGGGGTCATTACTTCACAGACTGCTCTGAAAGACTCATTTTAAATGCTGAGTGTTGTGTAATCTGCACATATTATAGAATGATGCAATGTTAGAAAAAACACTATATACCTGAAAATAAAAGTATGAGAATATTTTCTTTGCTGCTAATCTTCTAGTAATTATTCATAGTACACAACCAATTCAGTATATCATATATTTTTTTCGCTTCAGTGTCTCTTTAAGCATCCTTTAAACAGTGTCCTCCAACCCTGTCCTCAAGGCCCACCAACAGTGCATGTTTTGTGGAAAGCCACAGAGGTAGATAATCAGCTCTGCTGAGACACTAATTGCCTAACCTGTGAATGTTTGTGGTTTCCTGCAAAACATGCACTGTTGGTGGGCCTTGAGGACAGGGTTGGGGAACTGTGCTTTAAAGAGAACCAGAGATGAAGCAACCTCATGTATTTTACCTTATAAATCAGTGGGAACATGACAGTAAACACCTAATCTGCTCTGTTGCATTGTTCTCTGTTTAATTTGCCTGTTATCACCTCTAAGATAAGAATCCCGACTAAGCAGTCGGTCTGGCTTTGCTACAGAATAATTATAGCTGAGACTGTGTTCTTTGCTGTCTTCAAGTCCAAGCCTGCCCCCTGCTGGCTTTGCTCAGGAATCATTATAGCTGAGTCATTATAGCAAAGCCAGACTCAATGCTCAGTCCGGGATTCTTATCTCAGCTAGATAACAGACACTTTTAGCAGTGAGGATGGAACAGAGAGCATGGTAAATGTTTTCTCTAATGTTCCCACTAATTTCTATGGTAAAATACACAAGGGTGCTTCGTCTCTGGTTCCCTTTAAAGGACCACTGTAGCGAGAGGTATGCGGAGGCTGCCATATGTATTTGCTTTTAAGCAATACCAGTTGCCTGGCTATCCTGCTGATCCTCTGCCTCTAATACTATTAGCCATAGACCCCGAACAAGCATGCAGCAGATCAGGTGTTTGACATTGTCAGTTGTGACAAGATTAGCTGCATACTTGTTTGTGGTCCTTTTTTCAGGTACTACTGCAGACAAAGAGATCAGCTGGGCTGCCAGGCAACTGGTATTGTTTAAAAGGAAATAAATATGGCAGCCTCCAACGCTCACTGCAGTTGTCCTTTTAAATGTGGCAGATTGCTGGAGAGGAAGTTACCAGTAGGCACCTATGGTCGCACCCAAAACCATCATGAATTAAGTTTTTGGGTGACTGAATCTAATAAATATACATGGCTTAACTCCTCTGACCCCAATTCTAAATGACTGGGTTGTAATTATTCTTCAGGGATTCTCACCACAGGGCTGCGCACAGGGAAGGCCACTTCCATATATTGTGCCTATCCGTGGCGTCCTCTACTGATGGCTATTGGGTAATGCATTATGTCGGTAATATCCCGGAACAGGACTGTTATCTTTGTGTCATGTGGCCTTTGTGACATTGCAGGTGTGAAGATGAAGCTGCTGGACGCTTATGCCATCCAGACGGGATCCATGACTGGCGGTATGGTGCAGGAGTTCCAGCATAACGTCCTTCCGTCGGTCACCCCACTGGCCACCCTCGTCTGCACGCTGCTCTCCATTCTGGTAACGGACATATTTACAGGAGCTCTGCGGAGTGTTCCTTACTGAGAGTTCTAAAGCCAGTAGAAAACATCACTGGTCTCCCAGAATGCTCTGGGGGGTGGGTCAATTCTGCGTCAGTGTGAGCGCGGGGCTACATACCAATATATAGATGTAGGAAGTGTTTCTGATGCTTAGAAAAGGATATTTAAAGCAGGAGGGACAGCCATACCATCACAGTAAAAAACACACACACCACACACACCACACACACACACACACACACACACACACACGCACTTATTATTATTATTATTATTATTATTATTCTACAGGTGAGTAAATAAATACTTGTTCTACTTGCATAACACATGGATTGCACTGCCCACATTTTGATTTCAGTGAATTTTATATAGTAAATAAAAGAGAACTGTTCCTGGCATTTTCCATTTTATTCCCTCTGACTTCTTGATGTAATTTCTTCCCTTATTTATTTTCCTCCCCTAGAAACGGCACTGTCCTATATCTAGCTTGCTTTGTAAACACATGTGAGCACAGAATAGATCAGATTTCAATCAGTGAGGAGCAGGAATGTGAGAGGGGTGATGACGAGCTTCCTTCTCGTGGATAATGAACCATATAGAGCCAGGCTGATTGAGATATAGATTTATTACAGCAGAAACAGTTTTGATTAGATTGGAGTGTTTGCAATGCAGGGCCAGGTTGCAGACTGTATAATAAGCAGAGCAGTGGCTACAGTAAATGGAATTTGATTTTATGACTGACCATCCCATTTCGTAAAGAATCCTACAATGTCACTACAGTACCTCTTTAAATAGGTGTTCCATGTTTGGCTTGTACAAAAGCTGCACTGGCGGGTCTGCAGTTTAGTCTTCCTGTGACTCTGTGTTTTCTGTTGTGTTGCAGCCGTCTGTGCACTGCCTGTGGGTGAGGCCGCAGGCCCCTCAGGCTTTCCTCCGCTGTCTGATCCTCTGTGCTCTCAGCTCATTCATGTTTGGCTGGCATGTTCATGAGAAAGCCATCCTCCTGGTCATCCTTCCACTAAGGTGAGGCTTCTTGCAGTACGTGGCATGTGTACATCTTCTAAGAATGGACAGATCTATGAGATCTTATGCTAGGTACAAATGATACAATTTTCTGTCAGATTTACCTGCTAGATCAATTAAAAAAAAAAATTTCTCTCCAACCTGTCCGATCTGAGCTTCGATCAATTTTCCAATCGACTTCCGTTCACTTTTATGGAAATCGATCAAAATGCTGATCGGACATGTTGGAAAAATCGATCTGGCAGGTAAATCTGCCAAAAATTGTATCGTGTGTACCTAGCATAATACATATACAGTAGATTTTTAAATGTGGTCGAGCAGCACAGTGGCGTAGTGGTTAACGCTCTCGCTTTGCAGCAATGGGTCTCTGTATTGAATACCTGCCATGGTACTATCTGCACAGTTTGTATGTTCTCCCAGTGCCTGCCTGCGTGCGTTTCCTCTGGGCATTCCTGTTTCCTCCCACATCCCAAAAACATACAGATAAGTTAATTGGCTTCCTCCTAAATTGGCCCTACACTACAAAACATACACTACACGATACATACATAGACATGGGAAGACTATGGTAGGGACTAGACTATGAGCCCCTCTGAGGGACAGTTAGTGACAAGACAATATACTCTGTACAGCGCTGAGGAAGATGTGGGCGCTATATAAATGATGATCTTTTAAAGATCTGTACACATGCACAATCACTGTAGCCGGGCGTAGTTCTGTTCCCGATACATTGCATGGCCTGGGTGGGTAAGTGGGTAGAATTGGCCATGGTAGGATTACTTTGTGAGCTCCTCCTAGGACAGTCAGTGACATGACTATATGTAAAAAGAGAACCGAGAGCCCAATATAGTGTAAGTCAAGACAGTTGGTATAACGGAAAAGAGTAAAGTGTATACTCACAAACCAGGGTTACCTCCAGGCAACCACTGTATAAGCAGGTGAGGAGATTGACCTGTCCGCACTCAGGATTAAGAAGTCGCTCTCTGTAGACGTGAAGAAAAAGGGGTATCCCCCCCTCCACCAGGGGTGGATGTATAACGTATTGCAATTGGAACAGAGGTGCCAAAAGGATAAGATCAATTTTTAAAAAAGCTTAAAAAGTGCTTGGGAGGCAGTGGTGGACTTACCTCCTTTAAGCAGACACAACAAGCTGTGTATTCAACAAAAAGGATATATTTATTGGTACACTCCAAGGGTTAATTCACTTGACTGTGAATTACCCCTTGGAGTGTACCAATAAATGTATCATTTTTGTTGAATACACAGCTTATTGTGTCTGCTTAAAGGAGGTAAGTCCACCACTGCCTCCCAAGCACTTTTTAACCTTTTTTAAAAAATTGATCTTATCCTTTTAGCGCCTCTGTTCAAATTGCAATAAGTGACATGACTATGTACTCTGTAAAGTGCTGCAGAAGATGTCAGTGCTATATAAATATATAATAATCTGTGCCTTGTGTTTCAGCATATTGGCGGTCCTCAATGCAAAGGATGCTGGGATATTTCTTGTTTTAACCACAGCTGGTCACTTCTCACTCTTTCCCCTGATCTTCACAGCACAAGGTAAAGAGGATCCTGTGTTATCTGGGGACAGCTGTGCATGTCGCCTCCTCCTGGTGGGTTGGTGGTGCACCAATGCTATTCAAAGGACACTTAAATCATCAGTTGGGTTGTAGATTGTTGGGGAATCCAGTATTTCATTAATTACACAAGGACCGCATGCCACGTGATTCAGGCACATGTGGTAACGGGTGACACGGGGGGAGGCAGAGGAGTGGCCGGGAGTCGCACTAGCGGACAGGTTAGAATTTACAGAGCCCGGGGCGGAGGGGAACTAACATTTGTTGGAACAGGGGCTTGGGAGTCCATTGCGTACGTTGGTCATTCGCATTATCGCATGCTGTTACTGGAATGCACATCGACATCATGTGACCGAGATTTTGCTTCCACTGTCTTAATTTTAGTTTTTAAAGGAGGCTGCCATATTTATTTCCTTTTAAGCAATACCAGTTGCCTGGCTGTCCTGTTGATCCACTGCCTCTGCCAGTGTTCCAGTGCTAATAGTTTTAGCGATCGAGCCTGAACAAGCATACAGCAGATGTTTCTGACTTTATTGGCAGATCTGACGAGATTAGCTGCATGCTTGTTTCTGGTGTCATTCAAGCACTACTGTAGCCAAAGAGATCAGCAGGATAGCCAGGCAACTGGTAGTGTTTAAGAGAAAATAAAACTCACTCACTCACTCACTCGTATTTCTGTAGAACATATTCAGTTGTTTCTAGTATTTTTGCTTTCAATAGCTGGTGTGGCACGGGACGAGAGTGTACACCCATCTCTCTGAACGACGTGCACCTTTTCTGGACGTTGCTTATGCTGCCCAGTCGGCGGGGCAAGCAGGGTGGGTGTGGGCCAGACTTGTACATTGCTGCGGCCAATCAGAGCTGGGCATAGGCAGAAGGAGGCGTGTGCGGGATGGAGGGACACACTTAAATACATCTGACAGCTTATTATTGTAGATGGTATGATGATTTTGATATCTCTCAACTGCAGCGTATTACAATTTTTTTTTTTCCAGAAATACCTCTTAAGATAATGCTGATGATCACGTTTACAACCTTCACCATCAGTTCATTGAGGGCCTTATTCAGGTAATCAGATAAGGGTAATTTTCTGACTAAGCAAAATCTAAACTTTCCATGTGCAAAAAACGGCGCTAGAGTGGATGAGGATGGAACAGCAGCAGCCCCACCCCTTCTTTTTTTTGGGGGGGAGGGGGGAGAGAAAGCCCCTAGTCTTGCCCCTCCCCTTTACCAGCTTTTGTAGGTTGTCACTTCCTGAGACAGCATATTTGAATGACTTCTTTATGAACTATAAGATAACTGAATATAACATCATGAATACATTTTCTTAGTTTTTACAATATTACTTTATACATTTGTCAGTGTTTGCCCATTGTAAAATCTTTCCTTACCCTGACTTGCATTATAAAATTTATCACAGATGGTGAAATTTTTACTGCTGGCAGGTGCATCTCTGCGGAATGTTTTGTTGTTCCATAGTGAGCAGAAATAGCACCTGGTCTTGCAGAATGTGAGGGGTAGTTCTGCATAACTAAACAGCCTCGACTTTGACATGATTAGGAGGGTGGGGTTACGTACCAATATGCACCAATATACAGTATTGGGCCAGGCAGGATATTTAACATAGAAGTGGGTATCCTGATTAATTTACTGCATTCTTCTGTATGTCTATTTCTTTAAAGTTCAAGTCAAAGAGGAACTGTACGTTCCTCTTTAAATTGAACCTTGAAGACTGTTGTCAAAAAGTGTAAAATTTAAAATGCTTGTTTGTGCATATTAATAAAATGCACATTTGTTCCCGAGTAAAATGCACTATAAATTACTTTTTTTTTTCTGTCACTTACAGTAGGCAGTAAAAATCTCACAGATTTTGGACTAGTCCATCTCCTCGTGGAGGAATCCCAGGGTTTTCTTTTATTTTTGAAAGCGTTTCTGAATGGCAGTTGCTCAGTCCAACTGCAAAAATAGCGTGGAAATGGGGGGTAGCCAGCTGGCATTTTTATATAGATTTTCCTTGAAGTGCTTTTATAAAGAATAAAGAAAATAGTTAGGTTTTTTTTTTTTTTTTTACAGCCTACTGTAAGCTATTAGCAACATAGGAGAAAAATAATTTATAGTGCATTTTCACTCTTATAAAAGTGTTTTCAATGTTACAATTGTTTGCAATAGTGGTCCTTTAAGCGCAAATGAACTGATAGGATAAACAATTGTATCTATTCTCCTACTCCTTAAAATGACTTTTAGATATTTCACAGTTTTATGTTAGTTTTAAAAACTAAAAAAGCAGGTTTGTTTTGTTCTCTGCTCAATGAAATAGTCTTTCCCATGTCTGAGTGCTAAAATATTATACTTTTTTTTTTTTTTCTATCCCCTGCTCTCAGAAGACCAGTTCTCTGTCAGTAAAGTGCTTTATGACTGTAATTCCTTGTCATTGAGGGGTGCTTCTCTTTTAATAAGAAAATGTTTTGTGTAATGATTACATCATTTTTTTTAAACTATTTAATGATAGAATAGCTTGTAATTCTGATTCTGTGAACTCTTGCAGGAGAGAAGGGTGGTTGTTGCTGAACTGGATGGAGTGGCTGTACCTGTGCAGTTTGACGCAGATAGTGCTTCTGTGCGAGTTAGTCTACCCCTACACCTCCTGGCACCAGACCCTGCCCTTCCTTCCTCTGCTGCTGATTTCGTTTTTCTGCTCGATGGGCGTGGCCTACTCCTGGCTCCGGCTGTACATCTCTGAGCTCTCCTCGCTTGCTGCAGCTCGCAAGGAACACCAGTAAACGTCCCCAACATTTTTCACGACTTGTGTAGGACACCGGTGGACCAAAAATGGGAGAATTTTGCTAAAAGAAATTATTTTTATATCATGTAAAGATGCACTTTTTTGTACATAAACTAGAGTTGGTAATAGCTGGTGGTCTTGTGTTTTTTTTTTTTTGTTTTTGTTTTTTTGTGTTTTTGTTTTGTATATGCATTTTATACGTTATTTTAGTTGATTGTCTTGTTGAAACACAAGTCACAAGGCTTCTTTTGTCGAATCAGGGAAATTGGGTGGCACCATAGACCCGAATATAATTGGTGCACTGTCAAAGTAATTTGGGTGGTGGGAACTGTGGCGGTGACTCTGGCTGGAGTTAGGCTGTTGTATAACCAAATTTCAGGGATCGATAGCGGAGGTGCTGTGGTAATGGGTGCTTGGCTATATTATAGTTGAGCACCAGCTGGCTCTAGCAGTGTGGCTGAGTGTTAAAGGGACACTTAAGTCAAACAAAAAAAATGAGTTTTACTCACCTAGGGCTTCCAATAGCCCCCTGAAGCTCTCCGCTGCCCTCGCCGTCTCCCTCCGATCCTCCTGGCCCCGCCAGCAGCCACTTCCTGTTTCGGTGACAGGAGCTGACAGGCTGGGGACGCGAGTGATTCTTCGCGTTCCCAGACACATTAGCACCCTCTATGCTGCTATATGGTATATGATATATGCTATAGCAGCATAGATGGCGCTATTGTGGCCAGGAACGCGAAGAATCACTTGCGTCCCCAGCCTGTCAGCTCCTGTCACCGAAACAGGAAGTAGCTGCCGGCGGGGCCAGGAGGATCGGAGGGAGACGTCGAGGGCACCGGACAGCTGCAGGGGGCTATTGGAAGCCCCAGTGGAGTAAAAATCATTTTTTTTAAAAAAAAATTTTTGACTTAAGTGTCCCTTTAAGTGATGCACAGGGTTCTAGCAAGGGCTCTGGCAGTGTGGCTGAGTGTTCAGTGGAGCACAGGGTTCCGGCAATGGCTCTGGTGGTATGGCTGAGCGTTCAGTGGTGCATGGGGTTCTGGCAATGGCTCCGGTGGTATGGCTGAGTGTTCAGTGGTGCGCAGGGTTCTGGCAATGGCTCCGGTGGTTTGGCTGAGCGTTCAGTGGTGCACAGGGTTCTGGCAATGGCTCCGGTGGTTTGGCTGAGCGTTCAGTGGTGTGCAGGGTTCTGGTAATGGCTCCGGTGGTTTGGCTGAGCGTTCAGTGGTGCACAGGGTTCTGGCAATGGTTCCGGTGGTTTGGCTGAGCGTTCAGTGGTGCACAGGGTTCTGGCAATGGCTCCGGTGGTTTGGCTGAGCGTTCAGTGGTGTGCAGGGTTCTGGTAATGGCTCCGGTGGTTTGGCTGAGCGTTCAGTGGTGTGCAGGGTTCTGGTAATGGCTCCGGTGGTTTGGCTGAGCGTTCAGTGGTGCACAGGGTTCTGGCAATGGTTCCGGTGGTATGGCTGAGTGTTCAGTGGTGCACAGGATTGTGACAATTGCTCTGGTGGTGTGGCTGAGCGTTCAGTGGTGCGCAGGGTTCTGGTTATGGCTCTGCTGGTTTGGCTGAGCGTTCAGTGGTGCACAGGGTTCTGGCAATGGTTCCGGTGGTGTGGCTGAGTGTTCAGTGGTGCACAGGATTGTGACAATTGCTCTGGTGGTGTGGCTGAGCGTTCAGTGGTGCGCAGGGTTCTGGTTATGGCTCTGCTGGTTTGGCTGAGCGTTCAGTGGTGCACAGGGTTCTGGCAATGGTTCCGGTGGTATGGCTGAACATCGTTCAGGAGGTTAGCTTGGCTATCAGAAATTGGGCCAGTGCACACCAAAAATCGCTAGCATAATCGTAAACGCTAAGCGTTTTTGAAGTTATTTTTCCGAGCGATTTCAAACCTGTGCCTAGCCATTTTTGGAGCGTGTTGATGGGGGGGGGGGGCGTTAACATAGGTAGGGGGAAGGTTAGTTTGAGAGGCCATACATTTTATTTTTTTACCACAAAAATCTGATCCAATAATTTAGACAAATGGAAACAATATACCATACACAAATGTACGTTTTTATATTTTTCTATCTGATTTTTCACACATCCATTAAGAATCTTATACGAACATTAATTTTTATTGAAAATATTGATATTAAATTGTATTGTTTTGTGTATGGCCTCCTTAAAGGGCAACTGAATTGAGAGGTATATGGAGGCTGCCACAGTTATTTCCTTATAAGCAATACCAGTTGCCTGGCTGTCCTGCTGATCCTCTGCCTCTAATAATTTTAGCCATAGACACTGAACAAGCATGCAGCAGATCAGGTGTTTCTGACATTATTGTCAGATCTGACAAGATTAGCTGCATGCTTGTTTCTGGTCTTATTCAGATACTACTAATGCCAAATACATCAGCAGGGCTGCCAGGCAACTGGTATTGTTTAACCACGTCAGCTTACAGGCCATTTTACCTTAAAGTGAACCAGAGACGAATCACCCTCATGTATTTTACCATATAGATCAGTGGGAACATTAGAGAAAACACCTACCCTGCTCTCTGTTTCTTTCTGCACTGCAAAGCTTGTTTCTTATCAGACCTGATAAAATCCCTGACTGAGCATTTAGCAAAAATCTATTAACCCTTCGCACTCTCACATGCAAATGTTCAAACAAATGCATTCACAGATTCACTCATCCAGGTACAACTGTTATCCCTACAGCTAAGTTAAAAGCCGGGGTTTTAGTTAAGCATAAGAATGCATTCTTCTGTGAGTCACCTATACTGCGCAGAAGTACCCAGGTAAACATAGGTGTCCTAACTCTGTCCCTGTAACATGCATAGTGCAGACATGCAAACACATTCATTGCATCAAACCTATCAATGGATTAGGAGCACACATCCTAACTTCCTCTCCTGGGAAAGACAGTGCATCTTACCAATCGCACAAGGGAGCTAACGTAATGTATCCATGTGCACCATGCGCATACACCAGCATAAGCTGTGTGCATGCTGACAAACCCATACAGGGGAAGGAGGGAGTACACTGGATTAGACCCTAGCCACAGGGGTCAGTAACTAGAAAAAATATACATATATCCAGGCACATCGCCTCTAGTTAGGACATTAAATAAATAATTAAAGGGGAACTTCAGCCTAAACAAATATACTGTCATTAAGTTACATTAGTTATGTTAATTAGAATAGATAGGTAATATAATTTTTTTTACCCACCCCGTTTTAAAAGAACAGGCAAATGTTTGTGATTGATGGGGGCTGCCATCTTTGTCATGGGGGCAGCCATCTTTTTGGTTGAAAGGAGGTGACAAGGAGCAGGAGACACAGTTCCAACTGTCCTGTGTCCTGATAACCCCTCCCAGCTGCACACGCTAGGCTTCAAATGTCAAATTCAAAATGTAAAAAAAAAAAAAACAATTTGCACCAGAACAGCAGAATGAGAGCAACAACATCAGAAATCCCATCATGCTTTGCACAGCATCAGGGGAAAAAAGCCCGGGCAGTTTTCTTCTGTGCAGCTAAAAATGAGGCTTGTATAAGAGAAACAAAGTTCTGATGCTGTGATACTGTTAAAGAAACACCAGGGCTTTCCAGTGCTGCTGAGTCGATTTTTAGTCCGGAGGTTCACTTTAAGGAAAGGGAGGTGCTGAAGGGGGTGTGGCTAGAAAACCGCAAAAATCTAACCCCAGGAGAGGACGTCAGGATGTGTGCTCCTAATCCATTGATAGGTTTGATGCAATGAATGTGTTTGCATGTCTGCACTATGCATGTTACAGGACCAGAGTTAGGACACCTATGTTTACCTGGGTACTTCTGCGCAGTATAGGTGACTAAGCATAAGAATGCATTCTTCTGTGAACTAAAACCCTGGCTTTTAACTTAGCTTTAGGGATAACAGTTGTGCCTGGATGAGTGAATCTGTGAATGCATTTGTTTGAACATTTGCATGCGAGAGTGCGAAGGGTTAATTGATTTTTGCTGTTTTCTAGCCACACCCCCTTCAGCACCTCCCTTTCCTTAATTATTAATATCCTAACTAGAGGCGATGTGCCTGGATATATGTATATTTTTGAATGCTCAGTCTGGCTTTGCTCAGGAATATTTATAGCGCGTCACTGCACCGCAATATTCAGTGATTTATTTTTTATTTTTTTCCTGCAAAACGCCGACAAAATTCGCTGGCGGTTTGCAAACGCAAGTGTAAATGGGCTCTCCCTCCCTTCTTTGCTTGTTCAGCCTTTAGGGAATGCAGGAATACTGGGGGGGGGTTATGTTTTTAGTTGGGTGTGCTTTTAACCTGCTCCACATTTTGGCCTTTACATTCTAGTCAAATTAATGCAATTTAATCTTTCACCAGTAGGTGGCACTAGTGCATTAGTTGTTCAGCTCTAAGTTGTCTCAACTTTTTCTATTCAGTCACAATGGTTCAGTGTCTGTTTCCACTTCAGACAAATGACTGAACTGTGTGCTTAGCTTAATGAGCAATTCAGCGTCCTTGTCTTTTGCATGCCGGTGCAATTTCAATGCAGCCGAATTGCAGCGGTTGTAACACCACGCGTGTCAGGCATACATACCGATTTCCCCAGTCCATTTCCAGCAGATCGATGGCCCATAGAGTTGCATTGAATCTAATCGTCCAATAATGCATTTAGATCGATTTCCAATAGATTTAATTCTGAAATCTGTTCCTAGTGTGTGGCACACATCAGGTAGATTCCTGTCAGATTTGTCAGATGCCTGTCAAGTCTGAATCTATCTGATGGTCGAATCTGCTGCAAATCTATAAGTGTATGGCCACCTTTATTGATGCTTTTTATTTCTTTAGTGCTCTCAGGAAGCCATTTACAGACAAAGTGTTTTTATGGCTGTAATCACTTATCAGTAAGGGTTATGCTATAGCTATAGTCTGACCCTGACAGAAACTGTCACTTGCATACCTGATGTTTAACTCTTTCAGGCAGAGAAAGAAAGAAAAAAAAGGAACACAGCCTAATTATCTGTGTGCTTGGCACTGTACAACACATGTCTATTTCATCATGTCACTACAATTTTTTTTTTTTATATATATATATATATATCAATAGGTGTGAGAACTAATCATTTATATATTTTATCAAGAGGAGCGGAGAGTGTAATGCCGTGAATACACGTCTTGTTTTTGCAGCTCAATTCCGCAGTCAATTCTCTTATCGTTCACTTGTTTTTCTTAGCTTTTTCCATTCACTGCAATCCGGAATCGAGCGGGGAAACGATCGGGCGGGAGATCGGACATGTTGGAAATGATCTATCGAGCCATCTTAATGGCTCAGAATTGACCGGTGTATTCCCAGCATCAGAGGTAGTTACTGCTGTTTAGTCTAGTGTGTATGGGGTGGGGGTGTACATGGATTGTGGAGACGCAACTTCTTACTGGGGCGGTTGCTCATGTGTGGTGGTAAGTAGAGCCACAGAAGTTCCAGAATGAGGTAAATTAGACAGCAGAGAGCTAAAAAAAAAGTTTCTAACCACTTTTCAAACTATGCAGAAGTCTGCTAAAACAAAAGTGGTTTTAAAATGATCATTTAAAGTGTTTCTTTTATGCTAGGGGGAAAACTGTGTTATATATATATATATATATATATATATATTTTCTCTCAATGGGAACATGACAGTAAATGCCTACTCTTCTCTAATGCTGGGAATACACCATACAATCTTCTGTTATGCTGGGCATACACGGGTCCATCCGGCAGCCGATTAGCCGCTGGATCGTCTTCCGCCGCGTCCCCGCGGATCGATTGGCGCTCGATTTCCCACTATTGTCCGCCGGCGGGGATAGAGCGGAGAATCTATCCGGGAAGGTCATCGGACCTTTCGGATATTATCAATCGAGCCCTCAGCGGCTCGCTTGATAAGGAAAAGAAACTCCGTGTATGCCCAGCATTAAGGCCCATACACACGTCTGATTTTTGTGAATGCCGGGTCGTTTGAACGTCCCGTCGTACAGTCGTCCAGACTGTCGTTCGCGTGATAAGACGGAGTTTGAGCGATTTGCCCGGCGGCTGAACGACGGGACGTTCAAACGACCCGTCGTTTGCAAAAATCAGACGTGTGTATGGGCCTTTAGATTTATCTGCCGGATAGATAAAGTATAACATGTTGGAAATTATCTAACCATCTATCTGCCGAGCAATTAGGCATTGTTCTACTCAGCAGGAGATAACCAGAAGACAATGCACCAGAGATAATGACCCTTCTCTACAGAAAATAATCTAATTGTGCATTCTAACAGAAGAATCTAACAGAAAATTGTATGGTGTATTCCCAGCATCATGCTGGGGATACACTGTACGTTTCTGTACCGTGTATCGACCAGCTGAGCTGGCCAGCTAATATTCAGCTGGCCCGATCAAGCCGCTCGATCCCCACCGGCGGTCAATGGCAGGGAATCCGGCGGTGATAAGGAAGCGCCGGCGGGTATGAGCGGCAATCGATGTGGGGACACTGCTGGGGTCGATCCGGCGGCTAATCGGCCGCCGGATCGACCCGTGTATTCCCAGCATTAGTTTCATTCTTCTCTGCTAAATCTGCCTGTTATCAGCCCTGATAAGAATCCCCGACTGAGCATTCAGTCTAGCTTTGCCTGGAATGATTATAACAGAGCCACAAGGGGGCAGGCTTGGGCTTGAAAAGACATCACAGAAGACTGACTCAGCTTTAATCATTCCGGGGAAAAGCCAGACTGAATGCTCAGTCAGGGATTCTAACCAAGGCTGATAACGGGCAGGTTTAGCAGAGAAGAATGACGCAAAGAGCAGAGTAGGTGGTTTCTCTAATGTTCCCACTGATATATATGGTAAAATACGAGGGTGCTTCGTCTCTGGTTCCCTTTAAACAATACCAGTTGCCTGGCAGCCCTGCTGATCTCGTATGCTGATCTTGTATGCTGGGAATACACAAGATTTTTTTTTAGCAGATCTACTGTCCGATCATTTTTTATTCACTTCTGATTTTCGATCATTTTTCTGATCGATTTCTTATAGATCGGACCTGTTGGAAATTATCCATCAAACCATCTATCTAATAAAAAAAAAAAAAAAATTCTCATGGTGTATTCCCAGCATTCGGCTGCAGTAAAGTCTGAATCACACCAGAAACAAGCACACAGCTAATTCAGTCAGAAACCGCTTATCTGCATGCTTGTTCGGGGTCTATAGCTAAAGATATTAGAGGCAGGACAGCCAGGCAAAAGGCATAGTTTAAAAGGGGAGGGAAGCCTTCACCTACCTCTCACTACAGTGTTCCTTTAAAGCAGACCTGAACTCAGAACTTACTCTCTGCTCTAAAAGATGCAGAACACAACCTTTAACCACTTGAAGACTACAGTGCTTTGACACCCCCTTCCCCAATTCAGGCTCCTGCACAGCCCAGCTATCACTCACCTTCTTGTTTTGTCCCTAAGGGGAAATGCCGCCGGAGGGCTCCAATCGCTGTGGCAGTTGTTAATTAATTTTTTTTACCTCCAGAGGCTTGAATTGGTGCCATCCCCCTTCCTCCCCTCCACCTCAAGGTTTGAACAGGGCGGCGATCCGTCCTGTTCCGCCTCTCATAGGAATCAGCCTAGGAGAGGATGGCGATCCCTGGCCAATCAGAGGCCAGGGGTTGCCGATCTCATACAGTGCTGCAGGAGACCGCATCGCTGTACGGATGTAACCAAAGGGGATTTCTTTCCCCTTTCCTTTACAAACAGCCTGCTAATCATGGAGCTCTGCACTGTGAACTGTCAGGGAACGATTGCTCATGCGTTCGGCCCTTCCCTGGGAAACCACAGTTCCAGGACCTGACTCCAATTGGCATTGGGCGGTCCTGGAGTGTCTGCGGTCATTAGGTAGTGAAAGCAGGCTTTCTCAACCAGGGTTCCTTGAGTACTCTACAGGGGTTTCTCGGCATTTTCCCCCATTGTGGAGGAAGTATAATACAGCATATTATAATAGGGGGTACTGCAAAAAGAAGCACTCAATTGGGGGTCAGAATAATAAGCATAGTATGAGTGGCAGTGTAATAGGAGGTAGGCCCTGTTTACACTTAATCAGTTGGTATTCATTAGTATGCGGTATGTTTTTTCCAGAGTAAAATGAGCCATAAATTTACTTTTCTCCTATGTTGCTGTCACTCACAGTAGGCAGTAGAAATCTGACCTAAGTGACCGGTTTTGGACTAGTCCATCTCTTCATAGGAGATTCTAAAGCTACGTACACACATACGATAACGATCGTTCGTTGTGAGCGACTAACGAACCTTTTAATTGCCGAAAGAACGACCTAAGTAAAGTTAGTTTTTAAATGTGTGTAACGATCTGATCGTTAGAACGAACGTTACATCACGAAAAGCAACTATTGCGCTTGCGCATAAAAATGAAAAGTTCCATGGAGAAATAGCAAAATGCGCATGTCAAGCCTAGTACGAACGACCATTTTCCAACTATGTACTACTTTTGCAAACTATCGTCGTTGGAAAAATTCCACTAAGCTAGTTCGTTTGTTTTTAACGATCTAGCTCGTCCGTTAGATTTAATGGTCGTTGGCTGTTTTTTTTTAAACGATCGTCGTTTGAAATGTTTGGGGAACGATTGTTTCCATTGACTATAGTCGCATGTGTGTACGCACCTTTAGCAAGGCTTTTATTCTTTATAAAGATATTCCCAAAGGCAGTGATGGCTAAACTTGGCACTCCAGCTGTGGTGGAACTACATGTCCCATGAGGCATTGCAATACTCGGAGCTAGTCTACTTTAGGGGACCCAGCGCAAATCCCCATAGACAATTGGAACTGAGCTGAAAACGGAACGAATTTCCGCTTTCAGCTTGTTTAAAACCCCACAGGTTATATATGTATGGAAAGCTAAGATTCTCCTCTAACGAATTCTGGCACTTTCGGTGAGAAAAAAGCTTAAACTCACCGTGCAGGAAGCGCCGAAAGTCCGCAATCGTGGCTCCGTCGGCCATTTTAGCTGTCTGCTGCTGCTGTTTGTCTCCCTCCTCATTGGAGGGATTGTTAGCTGCCAGGAAGAAAAAGTGAACTCCACACGCCACCCAGTGGCTGAGTGTTAAAACATAAGTTGCTCTGAACTTGGGTATGGGAATAATAATGTATTATAACACATTAATACATTATTATTAAAATAATGTTATTTATACGCACACCTGCTTTAGTGGAGTCACTGTCCCCTTGCCCGCTCGCTTCGCTCGCTGGGCTACGGGCTCGGTCCTCGCTTCGCTCGGACAACTTTTTATTCCTACTCTATGTCCACATGGATAGTGGAGATTGCACGCACACCTGCTTTAGTGGAGTCACTGTCCCCTTGCCCGCTCGCTGGGCTGCGGGCTCGGTCCTCGCTTCGCTCGGACAACATTTTATTCCTACTCTATGTCCACATGGATAGTGGAGATTGCACGCACACCTGCTTTAGTGGAGTCACTGTCCCCTTGCCCGCTCGCTTCGCTCGCTGGGCTACGGGCTCGGTCCTCGCTTCGCTCGGACAACTTTTTATTCCTACTCTATGTCCACATGGATAGTGGAGATTGCACGCACACCTTAATTATTTTCATTATTTTTTTTTATTATTTCATTAAATCCATTTCTTGTATTTTTGCAAGTTTTAAATTACAATGACAGTTTTCAATACAAGAATTACTTGTATTCCACAGCCACTGGGTGGCGTGTGGAGTTCACTTTTTCTTCCTGGCACGCCCCCAGCTAACAATCCCTCCAATGAGGAGGGAGACAAACAGCAGCAGCAGACAGCTAAAATGGCCGATGGAGCCACGATTGCGGACTTTCGGCGCTTCCTGCACGGTGAGTTTAAGCTTTTTTCTCACCGAAAGTGCCAGAATTCGTTAGTGGAGAATCTTAGCTTTCCATACATATATAACTTGTGGGGTTTTAAACAAGCTGAAAGCGGAAATTCGTTCCGGTTTCAGCTCAGTTCCAATTGTCTATGGGGATTTGCGCTGGGTCCCCTAAAGTAGACTAGCGCCCAATATTCTGCCTCCCCAAATTATGCTTAAAGCTGTCAGAGGCATGATGGGATTTGTATTTTTGTCACAGCTGGAGTGCCAAGGTTAGTCATCACTGCCCTAAGGGATTTAAACAATGATGCTGGCCAGCTTCCCTGCTCGCTACACAGTTTTTGGCAGTTGGACAGAGCAACTGCCATTCACTAAGTGCTTTTGAAAATGAATATATCCCTGAGAATCCCCTATAAAGAGATGGACTAGTCCAAAACCTGTCACTTCTGTCAGATTTCTACTACCTATTGTAAGTGACAGCAACATAGGAGAAAAGTAATTTATGGCTCATTTTACTCTGGAAAAAAGTGTACTTCTTATTTGTATATGTTTGCACATATTTTAAAGGAGTACTGTATGGGGTCGGGAGAAAATGAGTTGAACTTACCTGGGGCTTCTAATGGTCCCCCAAAGACATCCTGTGCCCGCGCAGCCACTTACCGATGCTCCGGCCCCGCCTCCGGTTCACTTCTGGAATTTCAGACTTTAATGTCTGAAAACCACTGCGCCTGCGTAGCCGTGTCCTCGCTCCCACTGACGTCACCAGGAGTGTATAGCAAAAGCCCAGTATGGTCTGTGCCTGCGCAGTATGCTTCTGGTGACATCAGCGGGAGCGAGGACACGGCAATGCAGGCGCAGTGGTTTTCAGACTTTAAAGTCTGAAATTCCAGAGGTGGGACCGGGACATTGGTGAGTGGCTGCACGGGCACAGGATGTCTTTGGGGGACCGTTAGAAGCCCCAGGTAAGCTCAACTAATTTTCCCCTGACCCCCCTACAGTATTCCTTTAAATTTTACAGGTTTTTGCTGTAGTGTAGTGCCCCTTTAAGTATAAAAGGGGCCTTAGTGAAATGAACATCCTCACCTACTTTTAAAAACCATGCCTCTTGCAACATAAATGCAGGGGTTCCTCGAGCCAAAAGTTATTTGGAGGGTTCCTCCAAGGTAAAAAGGTTGAGAAAGGCTGCTTTAAGAAAAACCATTCTTTGTTACAGCTAACAGAACTCCTGCAATAAATCTACAGTGTGTCTACTTCATGCTTTCATTGAAGCAGGCAAAGGGTTAACCATCCTGTGTCTACAAATTAGCTATGTCTGCCAAATTTTTATGCTGACACAGCAGAGTTCAAATTACATTTGTAATTACTTAAAGATGAGGGGGAATTAGGCTAAACTCTTTAAATACATACAGGGTGCATTTCTCTTCGTTTTTCTTCTGTCCTTTGCTCCAGTTCAGGTCCACTTTAAGTTTTAGCTGTTAATTCAAAGGTTGTATTTACCAGAAAGATACATTATGAGAAGATGGAGAAATGTCTGTTCTGGGACGGCTTGTCCTGAGGATGTATCTTTCATAGCAGCTCTGAGATATTCGCTATGATTGCATTAAGCGGTGTGAGTGGGAAGAGACCGCTGGTCGTTATTCCCCTGTGACGCTGGCTGAGCTGTGTGCCAGTACTGAGTGAGATAGCGCTGGCATGACGTACCCGGCTGCACATCTCCCCGTGGGAATCATCCTGTACTCACTGCCTGACTCAGCCACCAAGAAGGATGTCTGCTTAACCCTTCACCTCCCCTAACAGCAAAGCTGGACCTTCAGAAAACCTCACTACTGAGGTTCAGACCCTAAAGGTGCATACACACATCTAATTTTGATTGGCCAATCACTGACCAACTTTACCACCTTAACCGGTAGCCGACTGCTTCACGCCGATGGACGTGGCCGCAGCCCCAGGACTGGCTAACACCGATCGGCGTAAAGTCCTGGGGCTCTGGTTTGCAGGAGATCGTGCACAGGCTGCGCGTGCATCTCCTGCTTAGTGGGCGGAGCTGAGCCCCGCCTTCAGTCTCCGAGCGGCAATCGCCGCTTGGGAGACTGTTAGACGGTGAAACTGCCGTCTAAGCACCTGTACAGCTCTGCGATATGCAGCAGCGCTGCACTGGGGACAGCCGTGTGACACGGCTGCCCCCTCCTTAGGCACAGGGGTGATTGGCTGTCATAGGCTGAAGCCTATGACAGCTGATCACGTGGATTGGCTGGCGGGGGGAGGGAGGGGGAGTATGAGAAATATAAAACAAACACTTTTTTAAAAAAACAAATATAAATAAACAAACATCTGGGAAGCGATTAGACCACACCAACAGAGAGCTCTGTTGGTGGGGAGAAAAGGGGGGGGGGGGGATCACAAGTGTGCTGTGTCATATGGCCCTGCAGCTTGGCCTTAAAGCTGCAGTGGCCAATTTATCTAAAAATGACCTGGTCACTAGGGTGGGTTAAACACCATGGTTCTCAAGAGGTTAAGTAGTAGAGGCGCCAACAGGCTTTGAACACTATGAACAGATTGCGTAGGTCAGCTCTCATACTCCATGCAAGTGGTAAAATTGGCCACGGAGAGTTGAAATGCCTCTCAAACTCTCACAACTGCTCCCTGCTGCCTGGTAACTGCTTGCTTAGCACACAGTTAACCCCCTTGGCGGTATGAAAAATACCGCCAGGGGGCAGCGCAGCAGTTTTTTTTTAATTATTTTTTTTTTAAATCATGTAGCGAGCCGAGGGCTCGCTACATGATAGCCGCTGCTCAGCGGCATCCCCCCAGCCCCGCCGATCGCCTCCGGCGATAGGCGATCAGGAAATCCCGTTCAAAGAGGGCTTCCCCCGTCGCCATGGCGACGGGGCGGAATGACGTCAGCGACGTCATTGGGAGACCCGATCCACCCCTCGGCGCTGCCTGGCACTGATTGGCCAGGCAGCGCTCGGGGTCTGGGGGGGGCCGCGCGCCGCACCGGATAGCGGCGATCGGGCGTGCGGCGGCGGCGATCGGGGTGCTGGCGCAGCTAGCAAAGTGCTAGCTGCGTCCAGCAAAAAAAAAATTAAGTAAATCGGCCCAGCAGGGCCTGAGCAGCGGCTTACCCCGTGTCACACACGGGGTTACCGCTAAGGAGGTTAAAGAGTCTGTGGAAAAGAGGCCTAATAGTTTTAGCTTGCATGCAAATTGTAGGCAGCTTGGAAATGTTCCAATCAAAAGAGAGCAGGGAAGCTGGAACAGTTCACTACTAATTAAACCCTTTACAAATCATTATGCGATCATTCACATCTCCCCTAGGATTTAAAGGACATCCCAGATGAAAACTAATGAAATAAACAATTGTATCTATCCTTCTCCTAAAAATGACTTAAGATATTCCAGTTTTTTTATATTTAAATCTGCTATAAGTATTTACTGCTTTATTTTTTTTTGCTCAATGACACATTCTTTGAAATATGCCATAGCTAAAATCTATGAACTATTGATCGTTTTTATCTCTTTCCTGCTCTCAGAAGCCATTTTCTGCTAGAAAAAAGTTTTATAGTTGGAATTTCTTATCAGTGAGGGTCACACTGTAGTCACTTCCTATCTGAGTCAGGACTGAGTCAGCCACTTACATACCTGATATTTAACTTTTTCAGGCAGAGAAAGAAAAATATGAACACAGCCTAGTTATTTGTGTGCTAGGCACTGTACATACCCATGTCTATCTCATCATGTCACATGTCATATCAGGTATCCTTTAAAGGGAACCTGAAGTGGGAATGATATGGTTTTAGATAATACCAGTTGCCTGGCTGTCCTGCTGCTTCTGCTCCTCTTAATACTTGTAGCCATAGACCCTGGACACGCATGCAGATCAGATGTTTCTGACAAGATTAGCCACATGCTTGTTTCAGACATCACTTAGGGCCTTTTTCCACTAGCCTGCGATTTGCGATTTGCTTCTGATCGCAAATCGCAAGGTACATTAAACTAATGGAAACTGCAGCAGCATTTTCCATTAGTGCGATCCGATTGCGATGCGATTTTGGTCAAAGCGCAATCGTCGTCCTGCCGCGTTTTGTATGCGATTGAGCTGGACTATAATGAATATAGTAGCTCAATCGCAATCGCATGGTGGAAATTGAAACGCGATCGCGATCGGAATCGCGATCGCATTTCATAGTGGATTTGTACTTTTTACCACCCAAGGCAGGCACGCACGCGCACACACACACACACACACACTTCTGAGGAGACATGATTAGTGACATAATAGCAGAGATTAGATTGTAAGCTCTTTGGCGAGCAGCACATTTGGTGAGTGACAGGCTTCTCAGAGATCGCTGTAAGTGCCCGTTTGCTGCCCCTTCTTCCCCCAAGTGCCAGATCAGGCTGTTACCAGCGGCCTGCTGCTATGTGCAAACTCTGTGTAGCAGGACGACTGTTTGGCAGACTAACTGCTACTGCCACCCTGCTGCTCACAGCACGCCCCTAGCTTTCCTGGTGCCCTAGGCCGTGGCCTTGCCTGAAATCCGGCCATAAGTCTAGGCTTTAGAGGCACCGACCTCACCAGGGCCTCTTTAGATGCAGCAATCACCACTGCTGTGGGGGTGGAGCTAATAGTATTTAGCCTTATATGGCATGTCCACTATATAGCTTTGCAATCCTCTACGTTTGCTCTGCTAGATTTGACCAGCTTGTCGCTCCTTTTGCTGCAGCTTTGACACGACACTTTAGTGGATAGTGCTGCAGAACAGCAAGCTCTGGTGCAGAGTACAGGAGAACGAGGTGTTTTAATTTAATTGTATCATCAGCAATCATCAAGGCTCCAAATCATAAAAAATACAGTAAGAGACGTCCATGGACGTAACGTTTGTCACATATAAAAGTTCACAGTCCTGTGCGAGTCCAGGAGGGACCTCAACACTTGTGCTTTTCAGAGCAGCCGGCCCCGGCGGGCATCCAACGGCCCGCAGACCCGATAAGAGGCGGCTGAACACAGTCCCAGCGCAGAGCGGCCGGCCAGCAGGAAGTAGTAACCCACGAGGCTCCGCCCATCAGCCGTTCTTGGTGGCTTGCTTGGCCGCTACTATTAGTGGAGTCAGGCTAGACAGAGGTTTGGCGATCTTCAGGAACGGGTGCTGTAGAAACAAAAGACAGATGACAGATTAGCAACATTCCGGCCAGATGCATGGAAAATTCACTCACTTCAGGCTGTGACGGGCAAAAACAGCGCTGGAAATGTGGGCGCACCAGGCGCAATAATGTGAAGGGGGGGCTCAGTCAGTAGTTTGGGCGCTGTCAAAAGATGGGAGCCCAAATTATGATAAACAGCGTAATTCGGCTGTTAACAATACCCCCAAGTCAATGGCAGCTTGGAGGGGTAATAGTAATTAAAACAGACCTGAACATTACAGCTGATACAAATCCTGCAATAATATCTGCAGTGTCTACTTCCTGCTTTCATGGAAGCAGACATAGGGTTAACATCCTGTGTTTACAAATGAGCTGCTATGCCAAGGCAGCCAGCTGACGCAGCTGAGGGATCAAATTACAACTTGTGCTTGGTCATAGATGAGGGGGAATTAGACAGGCTAAACTCTCTAAATACATACAGGGTGCATTTCTCTGTTTTGCTGTGCTGTGCAAGAGTTCAGGTCCACTTTAACACCACCAGGACTTTTGCAGGAGCAGGGTGAGCTGTTTTTCAGCTTTACTCTGCGCCCAAATTTTCTGGCACCTTAATGACTTGAACACCTTCAGGCAACATTATGTCAAGCCTAAACTAGTGAAGTTCTTTATACTCAGCTGAAATATCATCACCACTGTTTCAACGAGACACACGATGCAGATGTGAAACTGCCTGGGCAAAGATGTCAAAGGGTATTGTCTGTCTGTTGTCTATATACAGTGTTCCCCAACCCTGGCCCATATGCAATTCACTTTTTCACCTGAGTTTTCTCCAAGGAAATAATTTTTCATCTTCAAATTAAAATACCTTTTTAGCATTTTGCACTGGAAAAAGTACCACAAAGTAGGTGAAAAAGTACTGTTCAAATTATTTTGAGTCTTTTCTTACTTGCTGGTCGTGTAAAATGAATTTTATTTACAAGTTGTGAAAATATCAACTAGGAGAAAACTCAGGTGAAATGGTGAATTGCATATGGGCCCCTGTGCTTAAGGCCCACTAAAGGCGCATACACACGCCATACTGCAGCTAACGACGTGTCTGATGGACCCGTCGTTAGCTGCAGTATGGCGTGTACGCGCCTTAACCTCTTGAGGACTGCAGGGCTAAACCCCCCTAGTGACCAGGCCATTTTTATTAAAATTGGCCACTGCAGCTTTAAGGCCAAGCTGCTGGGCCGCACAACACAGCACACAAGTGATCCCCCCCTTTTCTCCCCACCAACAGAGCTCTGTTGGTGAGGTCTGATTATTTTTTTGGGTACTTATCCGTTAGCCGGGCGCATCCGGCAGGTGGCGCTAATTACTATTCCCCCTCCAGGCCGCCATGGATAGTAGGGAAAGATGTAACTCTGGTGGAGTTTTGTCGCCACCTGCCAGATGCGCCCGGCTAACGGATAAGTACCTTTTTTTGTAATAAATATTATTGTTAGTGTTTAAAAAAAATAAAAACAAAACCTGTTTCTTCAAACCCCTTCCCTCCCTCCCTCACTCCCTCCCCACAGCCAGCCAATTACGGAGCCGATCGCTCTCTTGTCCCCCAGGGGGACAGCAGTGTCACACGGCTGTTCCCAGTGCAGCGCTGCACAGTGTAAATAGACGGCGATCACGGCGTCCAACAGTCTCCCGAGACTGAAGGCGGGGCGGAGCTCCGCCCCCCCCCCCCCCCTCAAGCAGGAGATGCGCACGCAGCCTGCGCGCAATCTCCTGCAAAACAGAACCCCAGGACTTTACGCCAATTGGCATTAGGCGGTCCTGGGGCTGCCACCGCGGCCACGCCCATCGGTGTGACGCGGTCGGCAAGAGGTTAACACTGCATGTTTTGTACAAATCCACAGAGGTAATTAATCAGCTTTGTTGAGGCACTAACTGCCTCACCTGTGCATGTTTGTGGTTTCCTGCACAACATGTACTGTTGATGGGCCTTGAGGGCCCGTTTCCACTGTTGCGACGCGATTTCGCCGGCATCCCGACGCTTGTAAAAACGCATGCGGATGCATTTCCGCATGCGTTTTTACCCGCGATTTCGCGTGCGATTTCGCATGGCAGGGTGCCATGCGAAATTAACCATGACTCTGCCAGGGCAAAATAACCTTGAAAAAGGTGCGAAATCGCACGCGAATCGCGGGTAAAAACGCATGTAAAAAACGCATGCATTTTTCCTATTAAATACATTAGCGGCGATTCGCATGGATTCCCGACGCAGGTGAATTCTGTAGGTCCCGTCGTGCAGATTTGGCCCGCCGCCAAATCGCTCCCGCACGCCGCACATATGGAAACAGCCCCGGCCACTTCAATGTACCAAGCGAATCCGCATGTCGGCGCCGCATGCGGATTCGCTATGGTGGAAACGAGCCCTGAGGACAGGGTTGGGGAACTCTGGTCTATAATGCTAGGTACACACCATACAATTTTCTGGCATCGATTTATTTTCAGCATATCCAATTCAATCGAAATTCAGATTCTTTTTTCATACAACTGAGCGAAAAATCAATCAAAAAGAACGATGACAAATGATCGGAAAATCGATTTGAAATTCAGATCGGACATGTTGGAAATAATCGATCTGGCAGGTAAATCTGCCAGAAAATTGTACGGTGTGTACCCAGATGCTACCTAAATTAAGCTATTTAAAAGTATTCTAAAACCAGCTTTGTGACTAAAGAGAGGAGAGGATAAAAAATGAACTGTAGTGAAAATAATGTAATGAATAAAATTGATTTTTTTTTACAGTATTCACTTATAATTTAGTGTTTGCTTGTTGTAAAATCTTCGATTTACATTCTGAAATGTATCACTGGTGGCGACATCTTTAGTTCTGCCAGGTGATCTGTACGGAATGTTCGTTACTGAGGCTACATACACATAAGTCTTTGGAAAAGGGAAGATCACAGACCAATTTTACCCCCCTTCCATGTAGTATGAGAGCCATACTCTACACAGGAGCTGAACTCCCCATCAGATAAAAAATCTTTGAAATTTTGTCTGTAAGATTGACATATTGTGCTGATGTTGCCATTGATTTGTTTACCTCCCGGATGGTGACACTTGAGCGCATGTCAATGAGGATTCCACTGTTTAGACTGCGGGTTACGGAGCTGGTCTCCAGTGGGTGGAGTTTTGAGTGGGAGACATTTGTTTTAGGGTATATCAGGAGCCGACATGCGTGAGGACGGCAGCCCCTGATGAGTCAGCGTGCTGACGAAACACGTAGGACGGAGCTATGCATCACTTGATCGGCCGACAGGATCCAGCGCGCAGGAAGGAATAAGATCTGAAGTGACATGCTTCTGAGCAGCGCTTGGGATGATTACCATTACTTGTACAATGCGCTTTGATACTCTACTCTTGTAAGTGTAAATTTTAATACTTTTTATTTTTAGTAACAAACAAACACAGAATATTTATATCGCGCATTTCTCCTGGCGGACTCAAAGCACCAGAGCTGCAGCCACTAGGACGCGCTCTATAGGCAGTAGCAGTGTTAGGAAGTCTTGCCCAAGGTCTCCTACTGAATAGGTGCTGGCTTACTGAACAGGCAGAGCCGAGATTCGAACCCAGGTCTTCTGTGTCAGAGGCAGAGCCCTTAACCATTACACTATCCAGCCACTAAATGGTTTTACACTATTGGAGCTTTTTTTTAGTCCATAGTGTCTGCTTAACTCTGGAGTTACTGGATGCCGCAAGTGGTTTCCTACACAGTGCCTGATCGCCCCCCGCATGTTTTGAATCCCTACCTCCGGACTAGTGGAGGCCAGTGAGGGTGAGTGTGAGTCAAACGGGGGGACCCACGTGTGGAGGTGATCGCGGAAGGTGTTGGTTTCACACTGGTGCGGTGACGGGAACAGCATTTAACTGTTGTTTACGCTATGTAATTCTTTCTCCTCTTGCATATGCGATGTGTGGGTCTGAGTAAGGAGATTGGTCCTGACCGTGGGTCTTATCCTATGTTTCATCCTGGGACTTGGACTGACATGGAATACTTATAACAGTGGATGAGTGACTTTTCTGCCTTTTTGATTGATCCATGAGCGCGGCCGTCTTTTGAGTGATTTGTTTATTACAAAATTGACAGTTTGTATTTGGATCCCGCACCACATCCTGCAAATTTATTTTTCCTTTAGCGCAAATATCCTTTTGTATATGAATGCATTTTGCAGGAACGGATCTTTTGCAGGAGGAACAGATCTTTTGCAGGAACAGATCTTTTGCAGATACTGATCTGTTGAATGTGTACAGCATCTTGCAAAGAGGTTTATCTGATGGGGAGTTCAGCTCCATAGAATAGACTGTGAAGGTATGGCTCTCATACTACATGGAAGGGGGTAAAATTGGTCTGTGATCTTGACTTTTCTAAAGACTTTTATCTCAAGTGTGTATGTAGCCTGAGAGTTCTATGGGGAGGGGGATATTGCTTGCTTGGCAGTTGGAAAAAGCTGTAATTTCCCACAATCCAACTAGGTTCACAGGACACCAAACTGTCAGGACCATGGCTTTGACATCACACTGTGGGAGGGGTTTCACCACAATATAAAAAAAAAAAAACATGAACCCTTCGCACACTCGCATGCAAATGTTCAAACAAATGCATTTACAGATTCACTTTTCCAGGCACCACTGTTATCCCTACAGCTATGTTAAAAGCCGGGGTCTTCGTTCACAAAGGAATGCATTCTTATGCTTAGTCACCTGCACTGCACAGAACAAACACTTCCATTCCAGCGCCAGAGATTTGGGCGCAGCCGGCGCCACCATAGGCCGTAATAGCGGCGCACAGTGAGTAACTTCAGCGCAGTCAGAAGACTGAGCTAAAGTTACTTATAAAACACTGTAATTCGGCCTTTAGGGGGAATAGTATTTAACGTTGCCGGGACTTGTGCAGGAGCAGGATGGGCCATACCGGCTGTATCCTGCGCCCAAGTCTCCCGGCAGCGATTCCTCTCGTATGCGCACAGAAGTACCCATGTAAACGTAGGTGTCCCTGTAACATGCATAGTGCAAACATTCATTGCATCAAACCTATCAATGGATTAGGAGCACACATCCTGACGTCCTCTCCTGGGACAGATAGTGCATCTTACCAATCGCACAAGGGAGCTAACGTTATGTGTCTATGTGCACCATGCGCACCATGCGCATACACCAGCATAAACCTATCAATGGATTAGGAGCACACATCCTGACGTCCTCTCCTGGGACAGACAGTGAATCTTACCAATCCCACAAGGGAGCTAACGTTCTGTGTCCATGCGCACCATGCACATACACCAGCATAAGCTGTGTGCATGCTGACAAACACTTAGGGCTGGTGCACACCGAGCGGCTTTTTGGGCGTTTTCAGATCCGCTTGCGGCTGCGGATCTGCTTGGTCAATGTATCTCAATGGGGTGGTGCACACCAGAGCGGCAGGCGTTTTGCAGAAACGAAAAATGCCTGGGTGAGGCATTTTTTGGATTGCGGATGCGTTTCTGCCTCAATGTTAAGTATAGGAAAAACGCAAACCGCTCTGAAAAACGGCACTTCAGAGCGGTTTTGCAGGCGTTTTTGTTACAGAAGCTGTTCAGTAACAGCTTTACTGTAACAATATATGAAATCTACTATACTGAAAACCGCAGCAGCAATCCGCAAAACGCTAGCAAAACGCCTCATAAAAATAAAAAAAAGCGTTTAAAAATCTGCTAGCGTTTTGCGGATCTGCTAGCGGGTTTTGGTGTGCACCAGCCCATACAGGGGAAGGAGGGAGTGCACTGGATTAAACCCTGGCCACAGGGCTCATTTTTTTTGTTTTTTTCCACCACAATATCAGCCATACAGACATCCCTGATGATCTGTTAGAGAAAGGTAAATATTTCTCATGGGAAAGGAGATATCGGTTACTGATTGGGATGAAGTAAAATCCTGGGTCTTTAGTTCCAATTTAAAAAATGTACTGTATGTGGGGCATTAAAGAGTAAATTAATCTATTTTAGGAGTTATTCAATCTTGCTGAAAGTAAGTCATTGCAATGCTTTGTCCACAGCTGTGTTTCCTGCTCACCCATTGGTCAGGTCACACAGATTGCTGTACAGTATATGGCGTGACACTGATACAGTATCTCAGTACAGCTAGGCAGGACTTGGCTGCTTTGTGGAGAGGAGGATTGTGGGAAGTCTGGCCCGGATGAAGCTTTAGCTGCAGCATGCTGAGATCGCAGCACCATTGACAGTGTAAAGAACAGTCTATTTATACAGAGTGAGCTCAGAGCTTCTGTTGGTACTGTGTCTGCTGCCAGCCTCATAGGGGAGAGCTACAGGAGAGGCCACCTGCTCCATGCAATATGGACAGCACAGGAATAGAACACCGGCTCAGTCCTGCACAGATCAGAGTACACAGTGCAAGTACAACAACCTACAGTTCTCTCTATCCTACCAGAACACAGCTATGCTGCTCTTTTAGGGCTCGTTTCCACTATCGCGAATCCGCATGCGTTCGCACATGTAATGCAAGTGGATGGGCCTGTTTCCACTGTAGCGTTGTTGAGGTGCGTTTTTTTCAGCGGTGAAAAAACGCACAAAAGAGCCGCAGAATTCGCCTGTGAGTGGAATGCATGCGAATCGCATGCAATGTATTTAATAGGGAAATCGCATGCGTTTTCCCCATGCGTTTTTTGCCGCGAATTCGCATAGGTACCAATGTAAATTCACACAGGCAGTGACATGGTTAAAATCGCATATACCCTCACCTATGCGAATTTGCAGCAAAAACGCATGGGGAATCGCATCCGCATGCGATTTCATCAGCGGTGGAATCCAGGCGATTCCGCACCGCAATAGTAGAAACGAGCCCTTAACCTTTTAGCAGCCACATAACGTAAAACTTTATTTGGCTGCAGGGTCAAATTTTTCCTGCTGCTGAGAAAGTGTGCCGCCCCAGCCTTGTAGGCTAGCAGGGTGTGCAGGGCGGGCAGCCAGGAGCTTTCACAGTTACCTATCCAGACAGATGGATCGGTTTCTTCTTCCTCCACCATGGCGGTGATGTAATTCCAACACAACGTAAGACGTACCTGCCGGCCACAGAGGATGCTCTATATCACACGGGGAGTCCAGTGCAGTGAGAGGCCCATCACTCCTCACAAACAAAGTCCAATCTGCAGTAACGATCCACACAGGACTCAACCCTTCAAGGAGTGATTTCCAGCAGAATATTTATTTAAGCATAGCGGTCATACAGCATACAGGTAAGCACAACGTTTCGGGCAGAAGCCCTTTCTCAAGTGCTCTAACTAATCTGGTTACACCATGTGAAATATAAAACCAACTTTAACACACCACACCCAAATCATTGGGGGGCGGGCACATGCTTAAAGGTACACTAACCCTTTTCGGGTCAGAGAGCAGCAAAAAATATTCATAAGAAGCATCTGCTGTTCTACGAGACACGATGTTGAAGTTTTGGCCGGTGATTGAGGCGGATGCCCAGCTGTCTCCTGTATGTAGGACCCCCCCAAGATTTGTATACAGAAAGGGTAAGTCCATCAGGGACCATTTGGTCCGTGCAGATATTGGGAGAACGAGTGGGCCTGTACAACGGTTTTTGGGGCCACCGAAAGTAGGCACCTTTCCCTGTTTGCATTGCCAAAATTGCAATGGCATTATTAGGGGGGCAGAAGTCAGCCATCCACGGCAGGGAACCCCAATCCAACTAAGAGACTATGCCACTTGTGACACTAAGGGGGTGGTTTACTGTATAAAATGCCCCTGTGGGTTGGCCTATGTAGGTCAGACTAAAAGAGATATAAGGTCTCGATTAAATGAGCATAGAAGCACCATTCAAAACCCCAATAAAAACAAAAGGGGGGAGGAGGAGAGAAATCGGGACCCCCCTTTAGCAAGACATTTCAGGGATTTAGGGCATAGTGTTAGTCAGCTGAGATGGTTGGTTTTGGAGGTAGTGCAGTTCCATGAAGGCCAGGATCGTAGAACTGCCTTGCTTAGACGTGAGGCGTGGTGGATGGAGAGGCTGGGCACTCAGTCACCTTATGGCTTAAACGAAGACTTCAGTCTCAGATGCTTCTTATGAATATTTTTTGCTGCTCTCTGACCCGAAAAGGGTTAGTGTACCTTTAAGCATGTGCCCGCCCCCCAATGATTTGGGTGTGGTGTGTTAAAGTTGGTTTTATATTTCACATGGTGTAACCAGATTAGTTAGAGCACTTGAGAAAGGGCTTCTGCCCGAAACGTTGTGCTTACCTGTATGCTGTATGACCGCTATGCTTAAATAAATATTCTGCTGGAAATCACTCCTTGAAGGGTTGAGTCCTGTGTGGATCGTTACTGCAGGTGATGTAATTCCGACATGTCTTCTGGGTTCCAATCACATATGACATGATTGGAATCCAGGAGACTGTGTCAGCGTTACTCTGCCCCTGGTGGTGGAAGAGGGTTGATGGAAGAGTCTTAGCGATCTTCCACCACTTGATGGCGCTGTAACGCTGACATGGTCTCCTGGATCCCGATCACATGCCATGTCGTGATCGAGATCCAGAAGACCTGCCGGAAGTTCAGAGCTGCGGGTGAAGTCATCGCCCGGAACAGGTAAATATAACTGATCCCTGCTGCCCACTCGTTTGCTGCACTAGGCAGCCAAATGAGATTTGCCAGCAAAGGTTTAGAGTGCACCAGCAGTCTTCAAACAAAATATTTACCTATTTATTTCTATACGTGGTTAGTCCACTCTATAGTTAGGCTCCATATCTATGGAGAACGGTGCTATTGCTGAATCATGCTGAGGGGCGTCAAAATATTGCTAGGATACCCATTGATTTGTAATTACATCCCCAAGTTTGGCTTTACGTACTGCAACAAAATGAATAGCAAACATGATAGGTTATTAGCAGGGCTGATTTGCTTGCAATGCAACAAAGGTCTGGGCCTTGGGCAGCTGTTACCCAAGGGGGTGGCTGAGCACGGAAGAGGTGTGGCTTCATATGAAGAAAGAGGCTATAAATGAAAAAGAAAGGCTCCAAATGGGCACAACACATTGAAGAAGCGGCTGTACATAAAAGAGGACTGCTGCACATGGATGTTACACATGGAAGAGTGGGCTGCACACGGAATGGGAGGGGGCTGTTCCATGTAGAAGGGAAGTCAAAAGAAAGTTGGCATAGGGCCGGGGCAAGAATAAATCTGGCCTTGGTTATGTGTCCGCGGTCACATGACTGCAGCATACCTGTAGCAGATCTTTGGCGGATCCCCTCTTCTCCACGTCCATCTCCAGGCAACGGTTCAGGAAGTCCCGGAATGCTACTGACAGCTTCTCTGGGTTCTGCAGCTCAGGGGTTCCATTGGTAGCGATCAGATACAGCGCCTGTTTGTAGGAGGGAAATGTTAGGTAAAAGGCTGGCCTCTGAAGGAATCACAGGCAAAATGACACAGGTGACATGGACGGAAAGTAAGGAAGGTAAGTAAACCCTATCCGAGATATGAAACAGACATGAAATTCAACAAGTTATTAGACACTAGGGCATTCCTGATTGGTGTTAATGACTATTAATGACTGTTCTGTGATTGGAATCAGTCCCAGCCTCTATAATAAAACCCTAATGTCCCTGCGTCCGTCCCTGTGTCAGTGCTTTTTTGCACTGCGCATGTGCAGGGACAGACGCAAAGACACTGCGGAGAGCCGGAGGAGGACGGGGCCAGAAGGGGTGGGCGTGTGCGTCGGACGCGCGCGTGATGGCCGCGCGGCGGGTGCGCGCATGCGAGCAGTGGTATTAGTGACAGACCTAGCCCGTACACTAGAAGATCTATTGTAGAACGGATATGCAGTGGATAACATCATCTGAACTTATTGTGCAGTAGCACCACACATTTCCCTGGTGGACATTACAATTGGGTGCCGAATTGATCAATCCTGTTAGCGGATGGCAGTGGTATAAAAGATCACTGTAGCAGCCATAGCGGCTCCTATGGGCCCAGTGGCAATGGCCATCAGCGACTATAGGGTCCAAAGCGGGCCACCTTAGGTGCAGAATAATGCAAGCGGAGCAATGGAGAGATGTTATCTATGCGGGGGCCCCTCTGGCTACCTATACTGAAGGACTACCTAATACTGGGGGTCTTTCTGGCTAGCTATACTAGGGGGCTATTACTGGAGGTCTCTCGAATTACCCATACTGGGGGCTACCTAATACTAGGGGTACCTTTGGTTACCTTTTAGTGGGGAGCACTTCTGGCTCCCTGTACTGAGGGGCTACCTTATACTGGGGGTACTTTAGCGGGAAGCACTTCTGTCTACGTGTACTGGGGGTAGCTCTGGCTACCGATACTGAAGGTAATTATGGGGGATCTTTGGCTACCTAAAACTGGTGTGTTTGGGTGGAGTACAAAGGTTCCTTATAATTGTTGTGGGGAGGGGGGGGGGGGGGGGGGCGCGCAACCAAAACTTTGCTATGGGGATTCTTAGTTGCTTGCTACGCCCCTGGTGGATGGATTGTGGATTGTACTCAGTTTTCAATTCGAACTCCAGGCCTGGAGGGCCGGATCCATGCCAGTGTTTAGGATGGACTGAGAAAGAAAGGAATGTGCTCTACCTGATGGACCGCACCTATCCTGATTCAGACCCATCAATTCATTTGAGCTGTATCAAAAATGTGTGGGGATCTCGGCCCTCGTAGGACCGGTTTGACATACCTGTTTTAGGGGGTATCTGTTGCAGCCTGACAAGTGTGAACAGTGTGGCAGTAGAAGTAATACGTACCCTGAGGGGGTTCTCATTCAGGTAAGGAGGCTCTCCCTCTATCATCTCTATGGCCATGATGCCCAGAGACCAGATGTCCACCTTCGGGCCGTATGCCTTGCGTGTGACCACCTCGGGGGCCATCCAGTACGGCGTGCCCACCATGGTACTGCGCTTACTCTGCTCCGGAGTTATCTGGGCGCAGAAACCAAAGTCCGCTGAAAAGATGAATAAAAAAATTATGCCTTAAAAAGTAACTGTACTGAAAATATTGTATTGAATCAAATCACTTTTTTTTTTTTTTTTTACACAATATTCACTTATACATTATCTTGGGAATGTTTGTCTCCACACCCCTCCCCCCACCCACCTTCATCCCTCGCAGCGCCCGGGACAAGGTCCTCCAGCATCCAAGGCTAAGACACCAAAGTGCGCCCCTCCATCCCTTCCACACTGATTGCTATTAGAGTATTCTTACTTCTCTCTGCCTCAAACACAATAGAGGATTGATAGCTGAGTGAGTTGTGTGCCCCCCTGGCCTGGCCCTGATCCCTTGTGCTATGTCCCACTCCCTGCCCCCCACTCCCTGACTCTCATGGTTTGGTCCACCCCTCCCCCGCTTATCCGTCCCCCTCCTTGGCATGCTCCACCCCACATGGTTATCCATTTTTCTCCCTCTTCCGATGTGCTCCACTCTCCCCGACCCCCAGTTTATTCATCCGGCTTCCCCGTCACTCCCAGCATGCTCATCTATCCTAACTTCTCCCTCTCGTTCCCTTCCCCTTACTGTCCCCATTCCTTTTCCATCACTTCCAGACGTAGTCCCTGTGTACTCTGCTTTCACCTTCTTCGTAACTGCCCCCTACCCCATGTGCTCCATAAGAGGCTCACATGCTTTTATACATATTATTAGTCATAGGACAGATTGATATCTGCCAGTGACTGGGGAGGGAGTCAAGGCAGACTTTTGCCCATGGCGCCATGTAACATGGGACCAGCTCTGCATATAATAAATCATTAGCAAAAGTGTAATCCTAAATCCCTGCGCTGGCTGCCTTATGTATATTGGAGGCATGCAGAGATCCATGTACATGCACTGGCACAGGATACGCAGGGCTCCCGCTGGGGTGACACGTTGCAAATACGCACTCAGTTTGACGGATCCATCCATGCCCAGCAGAATGTTGTCACTCTTTATGTCCCGGTGGATGACTTGGTTGGAGTGCAGGAATTCAAGAGCCTGTAAGCACTAGAGAGATAGGAGAGAAGGGTGAGACAGGGACCGGCGCAGACACATCCATCTCTATCATCATCCACAAACCTGATTTATTACAGCACAATTGTCTGTTAACCTCAGAACAGCCCAGCCTGATCTAATCTGCAGCAGTGAGACCGGACCGAGTCACATCAGGATACAGGAAGATCAGTTCATACTGATGTAAAATAACAGTGATACTACCAACTACGGCTGGCATTTCGCATGGGGAAGGGGGGGGGGGGGAGACATATGATTCATGCACAGGCTACAGCCGAATTGCCTTTTATTTACTAATTTGAGCTCCTGCAATCGCTAGTGCCTGAATTAGTCACTGAGCACTGCTATAGCTGTAACTCTCATTTCGACCTATGGCGGCGCCCAAACGATCTCACTAAAATGAGCTGATCTGATGAGGAGCAGGCTTCCTTCCTAGTGGCTATAGCTGGGAAGAAGACCTGCGAGGAGCGGTCACAGCGAATCAAATATACAACAATAAAATAAATCTATCAAAAAGATCTATAGACAGAAAGAACAGATCTTATTTCAATAGCAAACCACTGAACTGACTGATTGGAAATTAAAAAAGAATGGATCGGTTTGGTTTATGTATTGTATCAGTAAGGAGATGTGACCGCTGACGTCTCTGAGGGGTAAGGAACTCTGAAGGTGGTCGTGTACTTGTTGACATTCCCAGCACCTTCTGCCAGTGATCCCATCAATAAACTACTGATTGATGGGCAGTTTGCTGAAATCGTCCTGCAGTGTGTGTGGGGGGGGGGGGGGGGGGTGTGTGAACTGTGTACGCAAGGGTTAACTCACCTAAGCCACGCCTCCTTTCCGATGCATTCCAGGTCATGTTCCATCTCTTTCGCCATCTAAATCGGAAGCTCTGAGGGCAGAAGTGTGAGAAGATGGAATGCAGCTTGGAACGGATGGGAAGGGAGGCGGCGGCTCAGCTTGGTCAACCCTTATGTACACAGCCCAAAATCATTCTCCCTCATCCCTAGCTGTGATAGATATTCCAGCAAGGTTACCTCTCTGCACACAGCAGCGATCTGGCCTTCATCCATCACTGTTTCCGTGACGACGTCAGTGAGCGATCCGCCAGCCAAGTACTCCATCACCACCCACAGCTCATCCCCAACCAGGTAACTGCAAGGATCAGATCACAGGAATCAAATAGAGAAAGCAGTGCAGTATAGAGTAAAGTCATGGCAATAAAGATATTTAAAGTAAAACTGAAGCCAACCTGAAAAGAGTCAGATACCTATCTGCTATATCCTCCTTCATATCCTCTCGCTTCCTAAAACTTTATATGAGTAAAACGGAACTAATAATTTTTCCACAGTCTCTGGCCACCTCTCTGCCTGAAGTAACTATAAATGTTAATAACACTCCCATAACTTCAGTTCCCAAAGCACGGTGCTTGGGGGTAATATTCGACTCTTCTCTCTCTTTTATTCCTCATGTTCACTCCATAACCAGCTCCTGCCATCTCCAACTCAAAAACATATCTCGCATCCGTCCCTTTCTCACTCAAGACACAACCAAAATGTTAATACATGCTCTTATAATTTCTCGTCTGGACTACTGCAACATACTACTTTGTGGACTACCTTCTAACAGACTGGCCTCGCTCCAGTCGGTACTGAACTCAGCTGCTCGTCTCATTCATCTTTCTTCTCGATCTTCCTCAGCTGACCCTCTCTGTCAAGCTCTTCACTGGCTGCCAATTAACCAGAGGATCCAGTTCAAACTCCTAACCCTAATCTACAAAGCTCTCCACAATCTCTCTCCCCGGTACATATCCTCACTAATTTCCAGATACAAACCCAATCGCAATCTCAGACCTGCACACGATCTTCTGCTGTCCTCCTCTAGAATCACCTCCTCACATTCCCGCTTACAAGATTTTGCACGCGCTTCACCCCTTCTCTGGAATCCCCTCCCACAACACATCCGTCACTCGCCAACCTTTGTTACTTTTAAACGCTCTCTACAAACACATTTGTTCCGACAAGCATATGCGCTACCCTAGGCCACTTCCCTTTGTCCTAAGACCAAATTGCACCCCTACTAGGTATTCTAAAACACACAGCCTCTATATATTTTATCGTATACTACCCTTGTTTCCCCCCATTCCCTTTAGATTGTAAGCCCACAAGGGCAGGGCTCTCTCCCCCTTTTGTGTCTTGGAAATCATTATACATTTTATTCATCATGTTACTTTTATCACTGTCATTACAAATTCTATATTTTGTATTCTGTATTTTGTATCATTCTTTGTATTTTGTCACTAATTATGTATCTTGTATATTGGTGTGCACCATTGTCTGTATTATTATGTACCCCATGTTTGTTTCTTACTTTGTACAACGCCACGGAATATGTTGGCGCTTTATAAATCAATAATAATAATAATAATAATACCTATGGAGAGGGAAGTCTCTGGATGACTTAGAGCCTTCCTGGTCCTCCCGCAGTGTCCTCGTTCCACTGTTGTTCCTCCTTGAAAGTTATTTAACCAACTATATGCCTTCAGGAGTCCTTGTGAAGGATTCAGAAGTACTGGCACCCCCAAGTGCTTCCATACCGCGCATGCCTGAGTGCTCGCTTGCGCATGTGCAGTACAAAGCCGCCCAGAAGCACTTGGTGATGCGAGTATCTCCAAAACCTTCCAAAGGTCTTACTTTCCAGGTGGGACAAGGGCATGGAGAGAGGGCCAGGAGGCTCTATGGGATCCCTCTCCATAGGGGAGTATCTGACTTTTTTTCCAGGGTGGCTTCAGATTTTCTTTAACCCACTACCCTTTATAACATTATGTAGCTGTTACTTGTAAGAAGCATGGGGAGCGTACTTATTGCAGTCACTGTTCCCTGCTGATTGACCTCTGCCTGCCTCTCTTGTGGCTTGATGGCCAACATATTCAGAGGGAGGTCAGCAATAGCAGCCTCCTTATTCTCATGACAAGTAAACTTAAAGGGAACCTGAGACGAGAAGTGTATCAGGTACCATATTTACCTGGGGCCCTTCCTTAAGTCCCTTCTAAATTCAGCGGCCCGCCTCATTCACCTTTCCACACGCTCTTCCAACGCAGCCCCACTGTGCCGTTCTCTCCACTGGTTACCCATTACCCAGAGTTCAAACTCCTGACTCTAACATACAAAGCCCTCCATGAGTTGTGCCCTCCATACATCTCATCACTAATCTCAAGATATTGTCCCTCCAGCAACCTCCACTCCTCCCAAGAAATTCTCCTGGCCTCTAAGCTGATCACTTCCTCTCATGCTCGCATCCAGGACTTTACACGAGCATCATCCTTTATCTGGAACTCTCTTCCACAGCCTGTACATCATGCTCCAAACCTGGACATCTTCAAACGCACTCTTAAAACACACCTTTTCAGACAAGCTTATAACATTCTATAGCCCTTATTTACTTATCTGTCACAATGTAATCAGAGGCAAAGGGTCACTGCCTCATCCATCCTCCACCCCCTTAGCTAGTGTGTCCCCCACAACCCATTAGATTGTAAGCTCGCAAGGGCAGGGTCCTCCTCCTAATGTTTACTGTTTTTGTAACTATATTTGTGCTGCTTGGAACTCTGCTGTATATTTGTTAGTTGTATCTATGTTCCCCTTGTCGTCTTATTGTGCTTTGTAAAGCGCTGCGGAATATGTTGGCGCTATATAAATAAAAAATAATAATAAAAGGCCGCTCGTCCCACTCCATCTCCCTACATGGCTCCAGTTCCGACAATTCAGCCCGAAAGCCAGTCCTAGTTGCGCATGCATGGCACGGCATTCTATGACTGCGCAGTAGTACTGCATAACTAACAGTAGTCACTGAAATATTAGCTTTAATAGTATAATCCAGTTTTAATTTGAGTTTGAGTAGTTAATGGTGAAAGACGATCGATGTACAATCCAAGCTGTTAAAGCGGACGCAAACTCTTGCACAGCACACAATGAAAAGTTTTCATTCCACATATAGTTGCTGAAGAAATCCACTGCTCTGTGCCCTGTGTTCGTTTAGCCAGATCAAAGTGTATACACACGCCATCCCCCCTCACCTGTCCAGGTAGTTGACAATGTTTGGGTTCTTGTTTTCCCTCATTACCAGGATTTCATTGATAATTAACTCCTTCTTTGGCTGCTGCTGTAGATTCATCTGTTTAATGGCCACCTGAGTGCAAAACACAAATATAAATTGTAGGTTCCCTCAGCACCAATCACAGGAGTCTGCTTACAGCTGACAACTGACTGTTCCCTTCAGTATAAATCACAATAGAGGATGGAGTGTTTACTCCTCTCCTGTTTGCATTGCTGCACCCCTCCCCTCTCACAGCCTGATCAGTGACCTGGCGTCCCTACACTGCTGAGATGACTGCTATATGTTGCACTCTTTTTTTTCTGAATTGACAACAATAGCACATGTATATTTTATATTCTGTACAAGAGTACTGTCTGCTGAAGAATTTTAGCTTAAGCCTTGACATAAACTTTAAAGAGCAAATTCAGCTTAGTCCATAAAGTTATAATTACCTGCCAGGTCTTTTTCTTCCAAATCCCTCCCACCTATGTCTGCTGTCTTCTGACAGCCCCACCCCCTTGCAGAGAAGGGGCCCGGTGCTATCTCTACTCTACAGAATAAACTGCGCTGGAAATTTGGACGCAACCAGCGCACTCAGTCAGTAATTTGGGTGCTGTCAAAAGACGGAACCCAAATTACGATAAAAAATAGCGTAATTCGACTACCAGCAACAGCCGAATTATGTCTTAACCCAGTGTCAATGGCAGCCTGGAGGGGGAATAAAAATGAACGCTGCTGGGACTTGTGTAGGAGCAGGGTAAGACGTTTATCGGCTTTACCCTGCGCCCAAATTTCCCAGTGCCTTAATTAGATGTATGCCTTACAGCTGCTCAGCCCCCCACTTCCTGTGACCTCGTCATACATATGCACTGCAGGGAATCCAGGACATGTTATCTGGCAGGGACGTAACTGTGCATCACAGGGACCCCCTTCCTACATTCATGCCCCCTGGTGCCAAGCAGGAAGGAGGGGCCAGGACTTCTTCCCTCATCCCCCCTCCTGTGCTCCCTGACTGTGTCAGCAGACCCACAGATCAGTGCTGCGGCAGTGGCAGTCCGGGTTCACTTCTTCCACCACCAGGTCTTTCCAGTGCTCAGGCTCCACCCACTAGATGTCCTCTGACCTCTGTCTTCGTGGTCTGAGTTTCACACGAAGACACCCGGCATGCGGTAGACCAAGACGAAGGTCCGACGGCGGAGGTAAGACCCTGCTGCCACGATGATCTGTGGATCTGACACTGTCAGGGGGGCATAGGAGGGGGGCTCTGATGGAAGTCTGCGATTGTGGGGGCTGCTACCCCATAGTTAGTAATCTGGCCTCCATTGTTATTCCTACTCTGAAAGTCACATGATCATGGCTGATGGACCCACCCACCAGCTGCATCCAGAGACGAGGAACCAAAGTAGTAGTGTAGTAAACAGCATATCTATCTATTTATCGATCTATCTATGGCTTAGCTGGTTTACCTCTTGACCGGTGGCCACTTCCACCGCGATGTACACTGTTCCGGAAGCCCTGTGTGAAGAAGACACATTCCAGTTTACTCTTTTCATACATTTGTTTGTCTACACATTCCACAACACTCTATAATGTAAAAACCCCCATTCACATCAGTCCCCAATCAGAAGTATGCCAACAACACAGCATGAGTCACCCAGTCTCGGCCTTCGAGGCTGTCCTGGGCAGTGATCTCATGTCTAATCATGTCTGCTTGTTTGGCCTAGTGCAGCCAGACGAGCCAGTATGTAGCAGTTATAGTTACCTGTTTTGGACAGCTTCTTCTCTTCCTCCACCGGCAGCTCTGAACATCCGGCAGATCTTCAAGGTCCCGATCACGTCATATCATGTGATCGGGATCCAGGAGACCATGTCAGCGTTACAGCGCCACCCAGTGGTGGAAGAGGAGTGATGGAAGAGACTCTTATCATTGGGTGGCACTGTAATGCGGACATGGTCTCCTGGAACCCGATCACATGACATATCATGATTGGAACCGAGAAGACATATCAGGAGTACATTGCCCTTGTGATGGAGGAAGAAGAAGCCGATCCAGGCTTCCAGACAGGTATGTATGAGAGCTCCCAGCTGCCCATTCTGCATAGCCTGCCAAGCTGGGGAAGATGCAGTTCCAAAGCAGCAGGAAAAATTCGGCCCTGTAGCCAAATAAAGGTTTACTTATAGTGTTGGGCATTGGGTGGAGGGTTAGGTTGAGGCACTAGTGGGTGCATTTAAGTGAGAATGAGTGCCAGGTAAGTACATAGACACATATTGGTAAACTACCGGTACTAACTACTAGTGGCACCCCTTCCCGGCTCCCAACTCATGCTTATCAAGGTAAACAAACAGACCAACATGCAGGGTCGCCTCTACCCATTTTGTCACTCCAGGCGAGAAAATCTGTGGCACCCACCCCCATGGCGCCCTTCCATGAAAATAATCGTAATGTAGCAGCGTTTCACAAGGAAATAATCATAATGCGAAAGAGTTTCAACAGAAAATTTGCATTGCGGGCAGCGTTTCACCAGAAAATACACGTAATGTAAGGCTGCAGAAGTGAGCTTAAAGGCTTCGGCCCAGTGAACTGACAAGCCTGTTCACCACCTGGGGACACAACATCTGGCAGGGGGGGGGGGGTGACTGCGGTCACCCCCGCACAGCAATTGTGACCGCCTGGTCGGCCTGGCACCTTCTACAGTGGGTCAGAAGGAGGCACAAATGGGAACAGAAGGAGGCACAGGGGGACAGAGGAAGGCGCAGGGAGAGAGGTGGCACATGGGGACTGAAGAGGCACATGGAGACAGAAGGAGGCACAAAGGGCTACAGAAGGAGGCAGAGTGGGAATGAAGGAGGAACAGGAGGGCAGAAGTAGCACACAGGGACAAATAAAGGCAAAGGGGACAAAAGGAGGCACAGGGGACAGAAGGAGGCAAGATGGCACAGAAGGAGGCAGAGATGGTACAAAGGAGGAAAGAAGGATGCACAAGGCACAGAGGTGTCAGCTGCCTGCAACTTACGCTAAGTAGATGCAGCAGAAGCAAGTAATAGAACACACACAGGGGTGTGGCTTAATATTGGGTGGGGCTTAATTGGGGGCGGGGCTTAATCCAGCAGCATGGCGCCCCCCAGGACCAATGGCACTCCAGGCAATTGCCTGTACTGTCTATGCCTAGAGGCGCCCCTGCCAACATGAGTGGCACTCTGTGACCAAATTCTACATGCTGATAGGTGGTATTGCAGGATGTTAGCAGCCCAAGCAGAGAACTGTCTGATGGACACACAATGGGAACATTCATACAGGCAGGCCAGGCATTCCGCGGCTGTGAGGGAATGTAGCCCATCCACTGGTCCGTAACCAGCTCACAGGAGACAACCCTGGATTTTTATACAATCTTTATGCCAGCAAAGCTACTGACAGACCGGCCTGCACAAAACAGTCCCTCAGTTTCTTCCGCAGAGAGTGGTGACATCAGGGACACACCGGCTGCTGGGAGGGGACAATCGCTGGCTTCCATTTCTAAATAAAAACAAACTCTCTGGGAGAATGCTGATGGGACAGCTATAGCCTGGGAACCGACACCTCGTTATAAGTCACGTTAATTAAGTGTGACTTTTCAGGAGGATTAACACCCAGCGCTCTGCCAAGCAAGTGTGCCGTTATTCTTCTGCCTCAGCTGCACAGGCTTCTGACATTGCAAGTCACACTCTCTAGACATTAACAAGTTTTATTGTTACGGTTACTAAAATTTTATGAACATAATCATCTTTAACCTCTTCAGTACCAGCAGTCTCTGGCCTCTTATGGACCAGAGACTGCCAGTACCAAAGAACGGTGCTTACTGACAAATCGCCACACGGACCCGCCGCTTTTGCCGGTCACCCATCGCCGCAGGTCCTGCCCTCTGCTGTCGCTATGGCGGCAGAGATGTGTGAGCCGGTCAGGAGTCGCTTTCATTGGCTCCTGACCCTGTCCACCAATGTAAGCTAATGTGATTGGCTCACAGTGATCATGGGTCAGAAGCCAATGAAATGGGCTCTTGACTGGCTCATACAGCTCTGCCGTCATACCAGGGAAGAGATTTAAATCAGCGCGGTCCGGAAGTGGTTAAAAACATCGATCTCAGTTTCCTGTTATTTTAACTTGATGCTAAACTCAAAAGCATTAAGATGCCCATTAATGGCACAGTTTTTCCTTCGGATTTGATCTTTCGACGTGATTTGAACAATCAAAACTAATCAGAAGGCAATTGAGTGTCCCCATTAACATAATGATGTAAAGGAGTTATCAGTCAATATGTGCTACCCCATGAAATACTTACCCGGGGCTTCCTCCAGCCCATTGCAGCCGACACGTCCCATACAGCATCTCCGCTGGCAGACGCTGGCCTGGGGTCCTCGCCGGTGCCAAGGCCAACCTCCTCTACTGCGCCTGTGCCGGTCAATCAAGTCGACATTGTCCACAGAGTACTGCACCTACGCAATACACCGCGAACAACGTGGACTTGATTGACAGCGGCGCGCCACACAGGCGCAGTAGAGGACGACCTCGAGGTTGGCCTTTGCATTGGTGGGGACCCCGGGCCGGCAGCTGAGAGCAGAGCTGTGGTGTGGGACATGTCAGCTGCAAGGGGCTGGAGGAAGCCCTGGGTAAGTATTTCATGGGGTAGCACATATTAACTGATGACTCCTTTAAGAAGCTTTTACATTCCAATTCGATTATAAAAGCCAACCTTCAGAACTCAGCACACAAGTGACACCCCCCCCCCCCCCCCCCAAGTCCTGACCTCACACTGTGGGAGCCTTGTTGCATTGTGGGAAATAACAGCTGTTTATTACAGCGGTTTCCAACTGCCAAAAATAAAGCAAGCTGCTTCTCCTTCCACTGACATCACCTACCAGCAGAAAAAAACTTTCACCATGTGATAAATGTCAGAATGTAAATCAGGGAGAGGAAAGATTTTACAATGGGCAAACACTGACTAAATCATTTATACATCATTATTGTAAAAATGAAGCACTTTTTTTATTACGATATTTTCACTGGAGTTCCTCTATAAGTCAGGTGTGTGTATGGGCCTTTAGGGCTCGTTTACACTATTGCGGTGCAGAATCGCCTGGATTCCACCGCTGATGAAATCACATGCGGATGCAATTCCGCATGCGTTTTTTGCCGCGAATTCGCATAGGTGAGGGTATATGCGATTTTAACCATGTCACTGCCTGTGTGAATTTACATTGGTACCTATGCGAATTCGCGGCAAAAAACGCATGGGGAAAACGCATGCGATTTCCCTATTAAATACATTGTGTGCGATTCGCCTGCATTCCACACGCAGGTGAATTCTGCAGGGTGTTCCGTGCAGATTTTCTCTGCACAATAAAACGCTCCCGCAGACGCATTACTGGAGACAGACCTATTCACTTATATTGTCTATGCGAATCCGCATACGCAAGACGCATGCGGATTCGCGATAGTGGAAACGGGGCCTCATATTTAGAGGCTCCATTCAGCTGGCACTCACAAGTCAAGGACACGAGCATCTACACTGCGGATCTTTATGAGCAGAGCTGGCACAATAGGCAGGTTTACTTAGCAAAAGCCAAAGCCTTCCAGATTAATTACAGGTGTTGCTCGGAGAGCATATAGACTTTGTTCCCGATACCTGATCTCACTTTGTATTCTCTCCACATCAGGGACAGATGGGGACGAGTTTCAGAGATTATCAGGGGAAAACTCTTTGTTCAGCTTCAAACTACACACATCAATAACCCCCCAATACAGCAAAACGACTGATGCCTCTCTGATCCGGAGGGGAATGGATTCCCTCCACACAAAGTACATCCATTGTCAATAGATTTCAGCAGGACATCTATCAGGGCCATTGTGCCTCCTGCAGAGATCTGTGGATCAGGACCCCCAATATCCCTGTCGCAGTACGAGTGCCGAACAACTAAAGTGAGCCAAGCACCCAGGGCATCTCAACAGCACATTTAATATGCATGTAAACAATGTGGCTCATTACTTACAAAAATGAAATTTAACCTTCTTTTTACATGTAAAAGTTTAGCAGAGGGTTTTATTAGCCTACTTCCTCCCACTTCTGAGGTCTGCCTGTCCTGCAGAAGTTTTAGGCAGACAAGAACTGATATTATTTTATTGGACACATTAGCAGAGAAGCAGCAAATAAAAAGTTTTCATCAGCAGGGAGCGGGTAGATTGCATCTGTGACTTCTGTAAACTCTTTGAAGCACAGTGTCCTATCTTCACACCTTCCCTGTGGATAAATAATGGGCAGCTAGAAGGGGAGGGGGAACCTGACAGTTCCTATAGCTATTAGAAACCAGGAAAAAAGTGTTGCTTGGTTCCCTTTAAAGGATACCCGACGTGACATGATGAGATAGACATCTGTATGTACAGCCAGCACCTGTTCAGTAAAGAGTTTTTGGGCAAGTCTCCTAAACACTGCTACTGCCTACTGAGTGCGCTCTAGTGGCTGCCTCGCAAGTGCTTTGAGTCCGACAGGAGAAAGGCGCTATACAAATACTGCCATTATTATTATTATTATTATTACAGTGCCTAGCACACAAATAACTAGACTGTGTTCCTTTTTTTCTTTCTCTGCCTGAAAGAGTTAAATATCAGGTATGTAAGTGGCTGACTCAGTCCTGACTCAGACAGGAAGTGACTACAGTGTGACCCTCACTGATAAGAAATTCCAGCTATAAAACACTTTCCTAGCAGAAAATGGCTTCTTAGAGCAGGAAAGAGATAAAAAGGCTAAATAGTTCATAGATTTTAGCTCTGGCATACTTCAATGAATGTGTCATTGAGCAAAAACAATAAAACAGTTAAAACGTAAAAAGTAGATTTAAACAAAATAAAACCGTGGAATATCTTAAAAAGTCATTTTTAGGAGAAGGAAGATAGATACAATTGTTGATTTCATTTGTTTATTTTCGCCTTGGGTTTCTTTGAAAGCTTAGTTTATACAGGATCAGTTTTTCATCTGTTATAGTATGAATCCAGCCTTAGAGGGGACCCGAGGGGAGAAGGATATGGAGGATGACATGTTTATTTCCTTTTAAATAATGCACATTGCCTGGCTGTCCTGCTTATCCTCTGCCTTTAATACTTTAAACCAGCGGTCCTCAAACTAAGGCCTGCGGGCTGAATGTGGCCCCCTGAGGCTTTTTGTACCGGCCCCCCACACACAAAATGTATTACTTATAGATACGGTCAGCTACATCTTTAAATATTAGTGGTCCACATATAGAATAGCAGTGCTGGCACCACCCATCCACATGGAAGCCAGAAAGCAGTAATTTGTTGGTTTCCAATCAAATTCTACATCAGGTGACACCGTTGTCCAATTGGACTGCAGGTTGTCACCTAGGTATGCTTCACTGTGTGGCCTGCAAAGACTTCTACATCATTTTATGTATACTCCGGCCCCTCAGCAGTCTGACGTATGTTGACCTGGCCCACAACCCAAAACGTTTAGGGACCCCTGCTTTAAACCATAGACTCTGAACAAGCAACAAGCATGAACATCAGTTGTCTATGACAAATCTGACTAGATTACCTGCATGCTTATTTCAGGTGTGTGATTTAGACACTACTGATCAGAGAGACCAGCAGGACCGCCAGGCAACTGGTACTGTTTAAAAGGAAATAAATATGGCAGCCTCCATATACCTCTCACCTCGGGTTCCTGTTACCCACCTGGGACACTATTGGGTACAATGCAGGCACCCTCTGTGGTGATTGCCAAGAAGACTCTCGCCATCTTCCCACTGATTTCCTGTAGGTAGAGATGGTGAGGTCTTGTCTTCAGCTCTCCTGTTGCTGACACAGCCGGGATTGCATCAGCTGTTTCTATATTTGGCGGTCTGAGCTACCGGTACCATATAGACTAACATGAAGTGGCATGTGCATGCCTAAGCTTGGTCTATAGGGAGTCATGCCTGATGGAAGCAGAAGAGGCAGTGCAGTAACACTTCCCTATATGCAGTGATATAGCTAAGCAGTCAACACTAGGTTAGGTTAGAGACCACGGGGTTAAAAGTTAGGTGCCCCCGGGTGGGGGGGATGAAGGCCAAGAATCACCAGGGGAGGGCTAGGTGTGAAGGTAGGGAGAGGTTACTGTTATTTTACTATATAAATGTATTAGAATATCTGTACATTTACAGATATTCTACTACCACTTTTAAACGTGTGCCTTTAGCTAATGTATGCTCCACTGGTACCCTATTTAGGTGCTCATACATTAGACAATGGCCTCAATTCACTAAGCAGTTTAGACTAGTCTACTGATGGTTTTAGTCTACTGATGGTTTGGTGTAAACGAGCAATCAGTCGCATCAAAAGGGAATTCACTAATAATTACCGAATGTTTTAGACCTTGTCTAAAACATTCGGTAATTAGGTCTAATTACCATACGAGGTTTAAAGAAACGAGTAGCTATGACTGACATCCTTCTCTGATGAGCTCTCCTCTGGATACAAATTAAACTCCTGCATAATTCATTCAAAAAGCTCCATCGTCACGTCTATAATACCTCACAGAATTACTTTACCTACAGAAATCAGCTGGTCTAATCGCTGTCAGAAAAAGTGGGCGTGGTTACTCCTTGTTTGCCTTTGTGAAATGTGATTGCTGAATGTTTTAGACCAAGTCTAAAAACAGGTCTAAAACATTCGGTAATTATTAATAATTATTATTGAATTCCCTTTTGATGCGACTAATTTACACCAAACCATCAGTAGACTAGTCTAAACTGCTTAGTGAATTGAGGCCAATGTATGGGCACATCGACCAAGAGACAGATCTCTCTCTGATGGAATCTGATCAGAGAGATCTGTTGGCTGCCCATACACCGCAGACCAATTCCCGATCAATTTCAACATGAGATATCTCAGGAATCATTCTTGTGACGCTGCATCGGCCGCCCCCAGCACTGTCCCCCCTAGTGTAAAACGTGCCCCGTGCAGTATACATTAACTGTTGTTGTCCACTGCAGGCTCCACCTACACACGCAGTCCACGTGGTTGCTGGCGTGACGTCACAGGAGCCCAGAGCCAGCAGTGGACACCGACACGTAAAGTATACTGCACGGGGCACATTTTACACTGGGGGTACAGCGCTGGGCGTTTCCGTTGCTCATCCTGATATTGCATGCCATTGCCACCGTGCACCCAATCAAGCATGCCAGCCCTACATCTTAAAGCATGTCCGATCGATACATGCGACCAATTTCGGCCCAAAATTGGTCGCATCGCCGATTGGTCATGCTCATGGCGGCATTGATTTTCATCTGATTATTATAATCGAATCGGATGGTTGATCTGCCACCAAGTTGCCTGATGTATGGCCACCTTAACACTGTATCTACTTTAAGTGCTGTGGGTTGGCCCTTTGCTTTTCCTGCGTCTCCCTACAAACTCCCCAGAGCTGTGTGCAACAGGAATACTCAAATCTGAGATCGGTTATCTGCAGATCAGGTCTGTCCTGTAATTCAGTCCACTTCTGTCTGCCTTTCAGACCTGATGTGCAGATAATAGAGACAGAAATAAAGGACATTACTGCCCCCACACCGCTGTAGTGATTCTGAAGACACTCTTGTGCAGTTGTTCGGCTGAGCTTTGCTGGGGTCATGCAATGTTGCTTATGCACTACAAAGTTAAAGCCTAGGCAAGAACAAAAATTGGGAAACTGTCCACAAGCATTTCGCAGCACTTACCCCTGCCCGATCTTCTCAAACCTTGTGTATTTTTTCTTTGGGTCTCCCACACTTACAATGCTTCCTGCAAACACAGATTCAATATGTTAAATGACCACAGAGACTAAAAATAGCAGCTTTACAGCATGTAAAAGATTTACTAAACCAGGCTGCTGCACCTCTGCAGCATGCGTCAGCTCTGCACATGTGAATCAGTGGGAAAACAGCTGTTCTCCCATAATGCAACTAGAATGTTTCCCTAGTTTGTATTCTGAATGCCAGGCAATGGCTCAGGGTGTGATGGGGAAGCCCTGACATCCCCTAAAGAACTGGCATGCCTGTTGCCCTGACAATCCTATGAGCGCATTGTTCTTCTACTTAACCCACCCACCAGAGGCTACTCAGTTGTGCGCCATCCCTCTTCCCCTATATAGCATGTAGGCTAGCCATGTGTCTGTACAACACTCAGCCCTGAACTGTCGCTCCTGGGATTGAGTTCGGAACACTACAAGTGACAGTACTTGTACATGCGTACGCACCTCACAGCATAACAAAGAAAAACATTTGTTACAGCTTACAGAACTCCTGCAATAAATCTTCAGTGTGTCTACTTCCTGCTTTCATGGAAGGAGACATAGGGTTAACATCTTGTGTTTGCATATTAGCTGTGTCTGCCAAGGACTGCCGAATTTCTGTGCTACCAAAGCTGAGAGATCAAATTACACTTGTTATTACTTACAGATGCGGGGGAATTAAACAGGCTCTTCTCTCACTTGCATTTCTCTCTGTTTTCCTTGTGTCCTGTGCAAAAGTTCAGGTCCACTTTAAAGGGCAACTGAAGCGAGAGAGATATGGAGGCTGCCATATTTATTTCCTCTTAAGCAATACCATTCTCCTGGCTATCCTGCTAATCCTCTGCCTCTAATGCTTTTAGCCATAGACCCTGAACAAGCATGCAGCAGATCAGGTGCTTCTGACACTATTGTCAGATCTGAAAGATTAGCTTCATGCTTGTTTCTGACATTATTCAGACACTACTGCATCCTAAATAGACCAGCAGGACCGCCAAGCAACTGGTATTGTATAAAAGGAAATAAATATGACAGTCTCCATATATTTCTCATTTCAGTTGTCCTTTAAAGGGAACCTTAACTGTGGGCCCAAAAAGCCAAGCCTCCTGCAGCCGTCCCGTGCCCGCGCCGGTCCTTCGGTGCCCTCCGGTCTCCCTCCGCGGCTAAGTTTCGCTTTCGGCCGACTGCCAATCGTCCTCCGGCAAAGCGTCCTCTTCTTCCGCATTCCCCGTCGTAAAGAGCCGTAAAGCGCGTCCTTTAAGTGCTACAGTGCGTGGTTCAGGGGTTGGCCCTAGAGCTGCGCAACCGCACTCGCGGCAATGCGGACTGCGCAGCCGCGGCCAGCTCCAGCGGCCATCTTAGGAGCGGCATGAGAGCCCGACCCGGCCTGTGGGGTCGCGATCGGCACGGGGGCAATTTCAGGAAGGGGACCCGGCGGAGCTGCACGGGGGGCGTGGACGACGTCCTCCGGGCATTTAAACATCTTGCAGGTACTTGGCTTTTTTAGCCATTTTGGCCTCGTAAGTCCTTTAAGTATAGGAAAAAAGCAAAACGCTTGATAAAACGCCAGATCAGAGCGGTTTTGCAGGCGTTTTTGTTACAGTAGCTGTTCAGTAACAGCTTTACTGTAACAATATCTGTAATCTGCTACACAAAAAAAGCTACACAAAACCGCAAAACACTTCATAATAATAAGAAAAAACGCTTCAAAAATCGCTAGCGTTTTGCGGGTCTGCTAGCGGTTTTTGGTGTGCACTGGGCCTTAAAGAAGCTAGAGCACACAATTTTTTTTACATACATTTTTTGCATGAATTCCACATATTTTTTGCATGGTATTGCACACTGACTAACTTTTGCTTGATTTTGCACTCTGACATCTTTGAATTTGTATTACTGTTTTATCTCATCTCTCTTTCTACTTTTTTGGAGAAATACGCCCACATTCTTTGGGCAGGTTCTCTTTGTTTGACTCGCAGGTTTACACACGGCAGTGAGAGAGTGTGTTTGAGTGGTGTGAATAGTTGAGTGTTTAGTGTAGCGCAGGGGTAGGGAACCTATGACTCGGGAGCCATATGTGGCTCTTTTGATGGCTGCATCTGGCTCACAGACAAATCGGTAGGGATTGATTCACTAAGATACACTGCTCAAGCAGCACAAGTAAAATTTTCAAACTAGGCACTCTACTGCTGTAGCATGCACTACTAACTTACTCGCGCTACCCCAAAATGAACAGCTGCTCCAACTGTCCCACTCTGGACCCTGTCAGGTCCAGTGACTTTGTAGGATGAGATCCCCGCACTTTGATTAGCCCAGTAGGTTGCCTGTCACTTGACAGGCAGCCTATTGGGCCAAAGTGCGGGGATCTCATCCTACAAAGTGAATCAACCCCCAAGTCAGCTAGCTAATTGTACAAGCTGATAGGCCTGGAACCCACTGAAATCAGCAAACGCGAAACGCAACCGCTAGCGTTTTGTCTGAGCGGTTTGCAAGCGCATTCATGCGCGTTTTGCAACATTGTATTTTTTTGCTCAGCGGTTGCGTAACGTTTTGCGTTTCGCGTTTTTATCCTGATTGGGCCTGTGAATTATTTTTCATTTTGTTACAGTGTGCTGAACCGCAAAACGCTAGCAAAACCGCTCAGTTTAGGTTTTGCTGAGCGTTTCCGCTAGCGTTTCAATACTTTACATTGAAGCGCTAACGCTCCCAAAATGCTGCACGTCCTGCGTTTGCGTTTCTGGGAAACGCAAACGCTCCTGTGGAAGTTGCCCCATCCATTAACATTAGCCCAGCGTTTTGGCAAAGCGCTAGCGTATCGCAGCGCTGCCAAAACGCTGCCAAAAGCGCTCCTGTGGGTTCCAGCCCTTAGTCTGTATTTCTCCTGTCTGGGAAATTGCTGTTGCTGCTGAAACCCAAGAGAAGCTGAAGACGTGTCTGACACTTCCCCTGCCCCACTGATCAACTGTATACACATCACCATGGTAACAGGGACAGCCCTCTGCTGCGCATGCGCACTGTGCCAGTTTAAAACATATTGTATCGCTCTCAGGGAAATATATTTTAAAATGTGTGGCGTTCATGGCTCTCTCAGCCATAAAGGTTCCTGACCCCTGCTGTAGTGCATTGGAGCCAATCCTCATTAGGTTACATTTTAATTGCTTATTTGCAAACAATAAAGTTGACATCTGGAATCTCGCTCAGCTGGACTTTGTGCGAATAAGTTTACTTTTTGGGACTTTTTTGTTATTTTCCTTTGTCCTTTGTTTAATTCCTTCTTCATAGTTTTGGCACTACGAACTGCACTACACTTTGCATTTTTCCTCTGTCTTGGCTCACCATGAGATTTTATTTCAATAAAAAATTATTGTTGGAAAAACAAAACAATAAAGTTGTCAAGTTGCACTGCAGTGACAGTGCCTGTAACAATTCTTGTGTAGTCAGGTTGCACTGCATATGATATTCTGTCAGCGCGTTTTTAGACCACCCAATTTATTTATTGTCAAATCCCATGACTTTGAGGAATTCTCTTAAAGTGGACCTGAACTCTTGCACTGGACAGAAGGAAACCAGAGAGAAATACACCCTGTATGTATTTAGAGAGTTTAGCCTGTCTAATTTCCCACTTACCTGTGACTAACCACAAGTGTAATTTGAGCTCAGCTGTGTCAACTGGGTGTCTCGGCAGAACAACTAATTTGAAAGCACAGGATGATAACAATAGGTCTGCTTCCATGAAAGCAGGAAGGAGACACACTGCAGATTGTTCCAGCTGATACAAATCCTGCAATAAAAGAACTGTTTTTCTTTAAAAGGTTATTATGCCGTTTCTTATCTTTTAGAGCAGAGAGGAAGTTCTGAGTTCAGGTCCGATTTAAGTTGGCCATACACCCATAAATGGCTACCAGATTGTCCATCAGACAGATCCCTCTCTGATCGAATCTGCCCCCAAACTTTACGATTTCCAATTGATTTAAACATGAAAACATCAGTCACGATTGTGAAGTTAATTGAATACATTTTAATGTAAAGGAACTTTATTGGTATGTAAACTAAAAAAAAAGCACATACAAGTCATAAAAAAACGCACCCAAAATCGCAATCACAAATTATTTGTGAAATCGCGTGCATGAATTCGCATTGACAAGTATAAATGGCCCCCAATTAACATAAGGCTTTGAAATTGTGCTTTGTTCCATATTGGTCTCTTTAATAATTTGCTATAATAACTGGGCTGCTGTGGTTGTGGCTCCGCCCATCACTACACAGGCAACCAGCGCACATTCCGGTCTTCCCTAGAGAGCTGTGGCGATCTCGCTGGCGGGGGAGTCGGTATGAGAAGTATTATGAGTAACATTCCCTTTTCACATTTTCCAGCCTCTGTCACATCCAGACCACTCACACCATAAGAAGTAATCGCTGGGTTTTCTGGTGAGAGGAATGTGAGGGGGGATTTGGGGAGTTTCTGCCTCTTTAAGGCCACCCGGCGTCCGTGACTGAGACACGTGTCTGCTGTGATCACACTGGAGATGTGGCGACAACATGTTCCGTGTTCTGCAGCCAGTTCCTGTCATGTGCGCTGCCAAAGCATGACGACATACACTGCATACCAGAGGGTAACCCACCGCACACATGAAAGCCGAGCTAGAGGAACTGCGGTGAGGGGGGGCAGTGTGTGCATTCCCAATATCAGATCCTCCCTATCTCACCCCAATATGAAGGGAGTCTGCATTATAAAGTGAATTTGAAGTAAGATTTGGCCATACGGTTCTATATTGCCACCAGTTTCCACCATCAGATAGATACTTGTCAGATCAAATCTGATTAGTGCCACACACTAGGAACAGATTTTCAACAGATTTCAGAACAAAATCTATTAAAAATCTATTGATTGGCAGCTTTGTACTGTTCATTCCAGCGCAGTGATATGAGCCATCAATCTGTTGTTGCTCTCACCTTGCCGCCGATCGACCTAGAACTTCCGTCTGGTCCGATCAATGTATTTGTTCGATTTCAGCCAAAATCGATCGAATGATTGATTGGGCCGATCGCTGCATCTATTTCTAGCTGATTCAAATCAGATTGATTGAATCTGCCAGATTTCAATGAGAGAAATTAATGAGTGTATGGCCACCTTAATACTTTTAGCTATAGACCCTGAACAAGCAATGGAGATCAGAGGGTTCTGACAAAATCTGACAAGATTAGCTGCATGCTTGTTTCAGGTGTGTGATTCAGACACTACTGACCAGAAAGACCAGCAGGGCTGCCAGGCAACCGGTATTGTTTAAAGGGAAATAAATATGACAGCCTCAAAAACTCACTTCAGGTTCCCTTTGAAGTGAACCTGAGTTAAACTTTGCTCAACCTCTGGCGCATTCTATCAAATTAAATAGTAATGCACAGTTTCAGCACTGCAACCTCTCACCTGCAAGGGTTACAGTTGCAGAATCTGCCATCACTTGTTCACTGGGGTTGGTGTTGGTGGGGGTTCGGGTGGTTGGGACATCTTCCTTCATGGAAATTTCAGAAACGACTCACACAGATTTTAAAGGGGAACTGAAGAGAGAGGTATATGGAGGTTGTCATGTTTATTTCCTTTTAGACAATATCAGTTGCCTGGCAGCCCTGCTGATCCTCTGCCTCTAATACTATTAGCCATAGCCCCTGAACAAGCATGCAGCAGATCAGGTGTTTCAGTGGTTCAGACTTCTAAGTCTGATCTGACAAGACTAGCTGCATGCTTGTTTCTGGTTTTAATCAGATACCACTGCAGATAAATAGACCAGCAGGGCTGCCAGGCAACTGGTATTGATTAAAAGGAAATAAACATGACAGCCTCCATATACCTCTCTCTTCAGTTCCCCTTTAAAGGACAACTGAAGTAAGGGGAATAAGGCTGCCATATTTATTTATATTTATACTACGTTTAGCCATAGGCACTGAACTGTTTGTGAATGGTTTCAGTTTCGTGATTTGGGTACTACTAATGCATGAAAGATCAGCAGGACAACCAGGCAACTGTTATTGTTTAAAAGGAGATAAATGTCAGCTTCCATATTCTTCTCACTTCAGTTGTCCTTTAATTTACATTATGGGGCACAGCAGGGTCAATCACTTGAATAATGTTGTTCACTTTACAGAGAATCCACAGTAGGCAGTTCGGCTGTGCAGACACAAAGAATGTACGGTACCATATTTGGGAGGGAATATATCCCATAACGGTGTTGATACTGGGATATATGAAATCAGGCATTCTGCTGCTTCTTTTAGGAGTGTTAGGTAGCAGGGCTGTGGAGTCGATACAAAAATCATCCGACTCCAAAGTTTATGAAACCACCGACTCCAACTCCATGTATCCAAAATCGCTTCGACTCTAACTCCTACTCCACAGCCCTGTTAGGTAGTCTGTGGCAGAGAGAACCGCCAGATATAGGCGCAGTGCTGGATTCCTACTCCAGACATGGAAACTACTATTGGGGCCTGAGCACACTTGCCCATTTCAGGGCTGATTTCGGCAACACATCAGTGTCAAATACTTACTGCTCAAATCAGCACAGGAATGTGTAGGTGTGCTCAGGTCCTTACTGCTGTGAAACGTAAGCATCGTTGCTATGGGAACCAAGAACTGAAGATGAAAAACATGCATCAGTGCAGAATTAGATGACTAAAGGTGGCCACTAACGGTCCAATTTCGAGTGAAAAATCGTTCGAGCGATCAGAAATTCTGATCGGACGAAAAATCGTTCACTACCCCATCAACTAACCGATCATTGCTTCCTATCTATCACGACCACCAAGAAAATCCAAATTTTCGTTTGACGAAAATTAATTCGGGCGACATTTTTTTCACTCGTTCATCGATTGTGTCCACCAATGGAGATTATTTACAACCAATCCAAATCAAAATTTCTGATCGCTCGAACGATTTTTCGCTACAAATTGGACCATTAGTGGCCAGCTTAAAGAGAATCTGTATTGTTAAAATCGCTAAAAAGTAAACATACCAGTGCGTTAGGGGACATCTCCTATTACCCTCTGTCACAATTTCGCCGCTCCTCGCCGCATTAAAAGTGGTTAAAAACAGTTTTAAAAAGTTTGTTTGTAAACAAACAAAATGGCCACCAAAACAGGAAGTAGGTTGATGTACAGTATGTCCACACATAGAAAATACATCCATACATAAGCAGGCTGTATACAGCATTCCTTTTGAATCTCAAGAGATCATTTGTGTGTTTCTTTCCCCCATGCACTGAAGTTTCAGGCTGCTCTTTTCTTCCTGCAAACAGCTTTGCCCTTGTTTGTAATTCCTCAGTATGGGCTGGTGCACACCGAGCGGCTTTTTGGGCGTTTTCAGATCCGCTTGCGGCTGCGGATCTGCTTGGTCAATGTATCTCAATGGGGTGGTGCACACCAGAGCGGGGGGCGTTTTGCAGAAACGAAAAATGCCTGGGTGAGGCATTTTTTGGATTGCGGGTGCGTTTCTGCCTCAATGTTAAGTATAGGAAAAACGCAAACCGCTCTGAAAAACGGCACTTCAGAGCGGTTTTGCAGGCGTTTTTGTTACAGAAGCTGTTCAGTAACAGCTTTACTGTAACAATATATGAAATCTACTATACTGAAAACCGCAGCAGCAATCCGCAAAACGCTAGCAAAACGCCTCATAAAAATAAAAAAAAGCGTTTAAAAATCTGCTAGCATTTTGCGGATCTGCTAGCGGGTTTTGGTGTGCACCAGCCCTATGTGAAAGCCCAGCCAGCTCAGAGGACGATTTATCCAGCTGATTAGAGCAGCTTCTCTCTTCTCTCTTATCTAATTAACACACAGGCAGTGTGCATAGAGGGGCCAGAAAGGGTGAGTTCATAGCAGATCCAAAACACTGAAGAACTTGGCAGCCTTCCAGACACAGGCCGACAAGTCTGACAGGGGAAAGATACATTGATTTATTACAGAGACAGTGATAGTATAAAGTGCTGCAGTAAGCCAGAACACATTAGAATAGCTTTTGGAACATGTAGGATGATAAAAAACAGGATGCAATTTTTGTTACGGAGTCTCTTTAAGGGTGGCCAAACATCAGGCAACTTGATGGCCAATTGACCATCCAATTCGATTATTATAATCGAATCGGATGAAAATCGGTGCTGCCAAGTGCATGCCTGATCAACGATGCAACGAATTTCGGGCTGAAATGGGCCGCATGCATTGGTCGGTCACGCTGCAAGATGTAGGGCCAACTTGCTCGATCAGGTGCTCGGTGGTAACGACAAGCGCTATCAGGAAAAGCGACGAACCCCCGGGACTGTTTCCCCAGTGTATAAATGTACGTGTTCATGTATACATTACCTGTCCTGTGTAGTGATGCCTGTCCATCTTCCGAATCCTACGCTTTTCCATCAGTCCCATACACGCTGCCAACGCGTGTGACATCATGCACCAGCCATCTGATGGAAGAGCGGTGGATTGGGAAGACGGACGGGCACCGTGACACAGGACAGGTAATGTATAAATGCATACATGCACACACACATTTGCACATTAGGGGAAAAGCGGTGAGGCGGCGAACATGATGGACTCGGCCGTTTCCAGAGAAATTTCATGCTAAAAATCGATTGGGAATCGGCCTGTGGTGTATGGGCAGCTGACAGATCTCTCTCCGATCAGAGAGAGATTTGTCTCTTGGTCGGATCTGCCCATCATCACCAGATGTATGGGCACGTTAAGTGTATGTTCACTGATCCATTTAAAAAGTAATTACAAATAGGAGACTCACTCAGTTTTTCCAGGATCTCCTCGTCTGTCATCTTGGGTTTCTTCTTAATTTTCTCGCTGTTTTTGGCTGCGTTCTCTGTGGCGGGCGTGCTGTTCTCCGCGGCTTCCGGGGGCGGCGTGGGGACCCCATCTATGGGCAACGCAGGGGGCGGTACCACAGGGCGGGTGTGGATCTGTAATACACAAGGTCCAGGCATGGTCAGTGCCTAGCAGCAAGTGAAGTCTGAGGTGATGGCTTGTGCCTGTGATAGAGTTATACAGCTCACAGCCTGGCTAAGCCTTCTAGTGACCATTATCATAAGCACACAGTCAGGATAAACATGGTCTTTATAAGGGAACCAATTGTCCACCCAACTTGTTGCATACACGAAACTCCAGCCATAAAAGACATATTGACAGCTAAAGTCCAGACAAACACCAGGTTTATAGTTTGTTCTAGTTGGTGTATATATTTTCTCAAAAATCATAATTCGAGGTGAGAGACATGTGAATGCTGCCATATTTATTTCCTTTTTTAACAATACCAGTTCCCTGGCAGTCCTGCTGATCTTTGTGGTTATTTGTGGCTGAATCACACACCTGAAACAAGCATGCAGCTTATCCAGTCAGACTTCAGTCAGAGCATCTGATGTGCATGCTTGTTCAGGGGCTTTGGCTAAAGCCTGGTGGTACACACCATGCAATTTCCCGTCAGACAGATGGGTCAAATAGATAATTTTCGACAGGTCCGATCTGATTCGTTTTTCTGATCGATTTGCATAGAAGTGATCAGAAAAACGATCGGAAATCCATTCGGATTTGTCAGAAATTATCTATTGCCCCATCTATTTGATGGGAAATTGCATGGTGTGTACCAGGCAGTAAAGTAATGTAAGCAGAGGATCAGCAGGACAGCCAAGCAATATGCATTGTTTAACCACTTGAGGACTACAGAGCTAACCCCCCCCCCTAACGACCAGCCCTTTTTTTGCTGTACTGGGCTGTGCAGGCTTTTCAGCCTCCTGCACAGCCCAGCGATCAGACTCACCTCCTTTTTTTGCCCCGTCCTGTTCCGCCTCTCATAGGCATCAGCCCTATGAGAGGACGGCGATCTCCGGCCAATCAGAGGCCAGGGATCGCCGATCTCGTACAGAGCTGCTGGAGACCGCAGCGCTGTATGCATGTAAACAAAGGGGATTGCTTTCCCCTTACGTTTACAAACAGCCTGCTAGCCGCGATCGGCGGCTAGCAGGCTAATCACGGAACTCCGCACCGTGAACTGGCAGTGAACGATCGCGCATGCGCGCGGCCGTTCCGTGGGAAACCACAGCTCCAGGACCTGACGCCAATTGGCGTTAGGTGGTCCTGGGGCTGCCGCCGCGTTCATGCCCATTGGCGTGACGCGGTGGTTAGGTAGTTAAAAGAATATAAGGAAGACTGGGAGGGGCATCAAGGACACGCCGAGAGGTCTACATGTAAAACAGCACTTGGAAATTGTGGCACACGTTAAAGTCGAATTGTCGCTTTGTGTGCTGGTTGTACTATTGCCGGATGAATCTTATAGCAGAAAGGCATGCGATCAGAGGCAGATGTTGTCAATCACCTCAGCCAAGTGTAATCTAGTGTATGCAAGCAAGATGCAACTCTGCTGAATTTCAAACTTTAGCACAGGGATGTCAAACTCAAATACAAAGTGGTCCGGAATTGTACACTGGGACTTAATCGCAGGCCAACCTCAATGTCTACTGGCCACCTCCTCCCTTATATAGTTCCCTGGTGTCTTGTGGTCCTCCCTCCCCTATGCAGTTCCCTGGTGTCTAGTGGTCCTCCCTCCCCTATACAGTTCCCTAGTGTCTAGTGGTCCTCCCTCCCCTATACTGTTCCCTGGTATCTAGAGGTCCTCCCTCCCCATACAGTTGGGGCCAGTGCAATCACAGACATGAAATGATCAGTCTTTGTAACATATACAAGCACTGCAGACTGCACAGGTGTAATTATGTCTTGTAAGGCATCATTGTGGAGCAAGGAAACCAGCAGTGTGGACTAGACTCTTGTGCTGCCTCAGTGTATTCATATAAACCATAATTAACAAGAAACAGGCAGGAAATTATAGCATAGGAAGGTACATAAACAATCCCGGCACTTTGCATTCCAGCGCTCTTTCAAGGGAAACTACCCCATGGTTATAAATGTGCTATTAACAAAGATCAGTGCTGTTCAGGTCCTTCTGTAACATCATTAAAAATATTTGTTCCATTGCAATCCGCAGCCAGCTAAGAATGTGCAAAAGTGACAGTGTGCTCAAATTGCAATTCTTTGCAACCATGGCAACACTGGGTTTTCTTTTTAGAGGGGCTGTTGCCATGAGAATGTTCAGACATGCCCACTTTGCCACATGGGACAAATCCAGAGGCTGGCTGCATAATGTGTGTGACACTCCTGACAATCTGTTGAGGTAGCCACACACGATACATTTTTTTTAATATTTCTTTTCAATACAAGAATTACAATCGATTGACTCTGGATTAACTTTTATACCAGGCTTTCTCAACCAGTGTTCCTGGAGTACTCTACAGGGGTTCCTTAGCATCCCCAGGGTGGGGAGCACATTTAAATAGGGGATATTGTAAAAAGGAAGCACTAATTGAGGGGTCAAAATAATAATGATCACGTTAATAAAAAGCACTAGAATAAGGAGACAGTATAATGAGTGGCAGTGTAATACGTGGTAGTGAAATAAAAAGACCATGCCTCCTGCAAAATAAATGCAGGGGTTCCTCGAGATATAACAATTATTTGCAGGGTTCCTCCAGGGTAAAAAGGTTGAGGAAGGCTGACTTATACTGATAAAAACAGAAAACCCGTTCAGATTTCTCATTCAAACCTTTCGATTTTTCAATCTTTTTAATGCATCAGGCGTGGTCACCTTTTTTAGATCTTTTAAATTTAAACAATTGTTTAAATGGATCAAATTATTTGAAATATCAAAACTTCTCCATTACACAAAAAAATCATATTTTCTAAACATTGATGAGAAAAAAAAAGAAAAATTAGATTTACTTTCTGATCGAAAACAAGAATAGCATTCAATTCTTCTATACCAGTGATCTGCAAACTTGGCTCTCCAGCTGTTAAGGAACTACAAGTCCCACAATGCATTTGCCTTTATAAATCATGACTGTGGCTGTCAGACTCCCGCAATGCATTGTGGGACTTGAAGTTCCTTAACAGCTGGAGAGCCACGTTTGCAGATTACTGTTCTATACAACCATTGGGACATCATGCGTGAACCTAAAAAGGAACTCCAGTGGAAAAAAATGTAATAAAAAAGTGCTTCATTTTTACAATAATTATGTATAAATGATTTAGTCAGTCTTTTCCCATTGTAAAAGCTTTCCTCTCCCTGATTTACATTCTGACATTTATCACATGGTGACATTTTTACTGCTGGCAGGTGATGTCAGTGGAAGGAGATGCAGCTTGCTTTTTTGGCAGTTGGAAAAAGCTGTTATTTCCCACAATGCAATGCGGTTCACAGACAGGAAACTGTCAGGACCATGGTCCTGACATCACACTGTGGGAAGGGTTTCACCACATTATCAGCCATACAGACCCTCCTGATGATCAGTTTGTGAAAAGGAAGAGATTTCTCATGTAAAAGGGGGTATCAGCTACTTATTGGGATGAAGTTCAACTCTTGGTCACGGTTTCTCTTAAAAGAATACCCGAGGAGAACCTAAAGAAAAAAATAATACTTACCTTAGGGCTGGTTCACATGGGCGTTTTTGAGGCGTTTACGCAGCATTTCAGACGCGGCGTTTTTTGGGATCTACCGCCGTCCCATTCAAGTGAATAGGAGCGTTTAGAGCTGGCTTTTGCAGGCTTTCATGAAAGCCTGGCGGTAGATCCCGGCGTTGCATCTAGTCTCAAAAGCAACATGTTGCTTTCAGAGGCGGTAAACGTGAGGAAACAATAGCAGAGACCAGAACTGCTAGCCTTGAACACTTCCCAAAAGCCTTCAAAAGCTAGCTTTTAAACGCTGGTGTTTAAACGCTGGCGTTTAAACGCGACGCCAAGCAAAAGCTCAGCAGACGCCCGTGTGAACCAGCCCCAAGAAGAGGCTTCTCCTGTCCTCCTGGGGACAACTGCCCCTGGCTGGGACCCTTCTGAAGCCAGATGCAATGCAACAAGCCAGATACATGATCGTGCTCCTCTTCATGTCAGAGCACGGCCATGCTGCCCACCAATGCAGTAGCACAGAACCACTCATGGACGTGAAAGGAGAAGTGTGAAGCCATGCAAAATATCTGACAAGCTTGTTGGATATGTTCCGGGGATCCACACGTCACAATGGTGGAGACCAGGAGGATGTGGGCTTCCCTCTTCCCAGGCAAGTCAAGTCAAGTAAGTGGTTCGGAGTGGCACACTTTTCCACAAGTTGGGTGCATAACCAGGTTGCTGAGCAACGTCAACCATCCAATCAAGTCCAAATTGGGTTAGTTACACCCTGGTCCATATGCAATTGAATTTTTCTCCTTGAGTTTTTCTCTTAGGTAAAATTTTCACAACTTGTCAGTAAAATGTCTTTTGCACCACCAGCAAACAAGAAAATACTCAGAAATAATTTTGATAGAACCTTTTCAGCTTCTTTTTGATACTTTTTCAAATGCAAAATGATCACCTAGAAGACTCCAGAGAAAAGGTGAATTGCATATGGGCTCATGTCTTAGTCAGTTAATCAGTTTAATACTTCAGTGCATAAGTTAACACACATTCTTAGGTATCTATTTTTTATTTTACATCGCCTTGGGTACACTTTAAAGGGAAGGTTCAGGCACATAAAAAACAAAACAAAAATCCAAATCCACTTACCTGGGGCTTCCTCCAGACCGGGGCTTCTGGGGCTTCCTCCAGGAGGTGCCCTCGGCGCCGCTCCGCAGGCTCCCGGTGGCCGACCCGACCTAGCCAGGCCGGCGGCCAGGTCGGGCTTCTTCTGCGCTCTAATTTGCGTCTCACGCGGGCGCGATGACGTGATTGGACGCCCTCCGTGCTGTACTGCGCAGGCTCAGTAGTTCTGAGCCTGTGCAGTACAGCCCGGAGGACGTCCGATGACGTCATCGCGCCCGCGTGAGACGCAGTTTGGAGCGCAGAAGAAGCCTGACCTGGCCGCCGGCCTGGCCAGGTAGGGGCGGCCACCAGAGACCACCGGGAGCCTGCGGAGAGGCGCCGAGGGCACCTCCTGCCTGCCACGGGCTGAAGGAAGCCCCAGGTAAGTGGATTTGGATTTTTAAATTTTTTTTTTAATGTGTCTGAACCTTCCCTTTAAGAATCCCCACATGCGAATATTTACAATGGAGATTATAATGAAAAATATGCTGACGTGTTTTTAAGTGGAATTGCAGTCGGACATGAAAAATAAAGCCTTTTTCCCTTTTATCTTTGCTGTTAATACAGATGTCCTACTTGCTTTTGTCCCATAGAAAAGTCATCTCTGTATATAAGAAAAAAAAATACAAGTCTCCTCAGCTCAGAGTACAGCATTGTTGGGAGATGCCATTACATGGATATGCTATATCATCAAGTCATTCAAAAGCTCTTCAGTGAGTTATGTGAGCATTACTCTGCTTACAGTCACACTGAATCCACCAGAGAGGAACTCTCTGTTGCATTTGCTCAGTCTTATCAACTGCAATTGGTGATCACACAACAATCTGAAGAGCTTTTGTCCAATAGAAATGTAATCTCTGTAAAAAAGAAAAAAAAAATCACAAGTCTCAGAGTACAACAGTGCTGGGAGATGCCATTACATGGATATTTTATATCATCAAGTTCATTCAAAAAGCTCTTCAGTTAGTATCATGAGAACTCTTCTGCTTACAGTCACACTGAATCCACCAGAGAGAAACTCTGCTGCATTTGCTCAGTCTTATCAGCTGTAATTGGTGATCACACAACAATCTGAGGAGCAGCTGAGGCAGTGAAAGGTGTAATATTTGAAGCAGTGTTACACAGTCTAGTAAACGCTTTAGTAAATTTTCGTCCCTAGACGTTCTAATGGTGTGGCTAATCTGTTTGAGCAGAGGAGAAATGTAGACTATAGCTCACCATTAACCTGTGATGATTTCCAACAGCTGTAAAAGGTGCACTTTTATATTTGGCTATAATGGCACAAGAAAGAGGGAAACACAAACTTCACGTACAGATATTGTAGAGATGGGGCGTGGAGGAGGGGTCGGCTGTTCTTCTTCATCAACATCAAGTTCCTCTTCTAACACTGGATCATCATCCGGGGCCTCTGACACCACTTTTGAATTCTACATTTATTAAAAAATAAATAATTATCCTGTTTAGTATTGTAGCAGATTCGAAAAAGATTAGGTGCCACACTATCCACCCAACATGCGCATGGACCACAATGAGAATTATACGACCAGGAAAGAACTGTCAAATCACAGAACTATCTGTTATAAAGTGTTTTAAAGGGGCACTACAGCGGAAAATTTTAAATATGTGCAAACATATACAAATAACAAGATCACTTTTCCAGAGTAAAATGAGCCATAAATTACTTTTTTCCTATGATGCTGTCACTTACAGTAGGCAGTAGAAATCTGACAGAAGTGACAGGTTTTAGACTAGTCCATCTCTTCATAGGGGAATCTCAGCAAGGCTTTTATTCTTTATAAAGATATTCCCTAAAAAGGATTTAAACAATGATGCTGGCCAGCTTCCCTGCTCGCTACACAGTTTTCTGGCAGTTGGACAGAGCAACTGCCATTTACTAAGTGTTTTGAAAATATACATATCCATGAGAATCCCCTATAAAGAGATGGACTAGTCCAAAACCTGTCACTTCTGTCAGATTTCTACAACCTACTGTAGATGGCAGCAACATAGGAGGAAAGTAATTTATGGCTCATTTTACTCTGGAAAAAGTGTACTTCTTATTTGTATATGTTTGCACATATTTAACATTTTTACAATTTTTCGCTGTAGTGCCCCTTTAATTACAGCTTTATTTCAAGATATTTCAACCCCATAAAACCATCTAAAAGCAGGAATAATAAGCCTCCTAGTTGGCAATCCTTACCAAAGTATATAGATCGATATAGATTTATTATATCCACAATTCAATCAGAACCGCTTCAATTAGTGCCCGCAGGAGGAAGGTTTCCTGAGGATGTAGTTGGTAGGTACACACCATGCAATTTCCCGTCAGATCAATGGGTCAAACCGATCATTTCTAACATGTCCGATCTGCTCCCGATCGTTAACAGGACCGATTTTGTGTAGTTGTGATCTGAAAGTCAATCCATCAATCGGGAGCACATTGGACATGTCGGAAATTATCGGTGCGACCGGTCGATCTGTTGAGCAATTGCATGGTGTGTACCTAGCATAAGGCTGGTGAGGCCGGTCAGGAGGGGGTTAAGTCCATCCTCCATAGTCATGTTTTGGCTTTGTGGATTCCATTACAATAAAGTCATGGTGCTGGAAATTCCCTAAACACATCACAAGACGAAGGTAATTACATCCATACACAGCCAGGGCTGCCAAGAGACTGTGGCGGCACACCAGGAAGTCACCGCAGCTATAGGGGAACTCCGGAAACAGGTTTCTATCATGTGTGCAGTAAGGAGAGAGTAAGAACCTCTGCAGGCTTTTTTCTATTTCTGTCTTTGTCTACATTAGTTAAAGGGGCACTACAGCGAAAAACTGTACAATTTTAAATATGTGCAAACATAGACAAATAAGAAGTATGTTTCTTCCAGAGTAAAATGAGCCATAAATTACTTTTTTCCTATTTTGCTGTCACTTACAGTAGGCAGTAGAAATCTGACAGAAGTGACCGGTTTTGGACTAGTCCATCTCTTCATAGGCGATTCTCAGCAAGTCTTTTATTCTTTCTAAAGATATTCCCAAAAAAAGATTTAAACAATGATGCTGGCTAGCTTACCTGCTCCCTACACAGTTTTTTTGGCAGTTAGACATATCAACTGCCATTCACTAAGTGCTTTTGATAATAAATATATCACTGAGAATCCCATATTAAGAGATGGATTAGTCCAAAGCCTGTCACTTCTGTCAGATTTCTACAACCTGCTGTAAGTGACAGCAACATAGGAGAAAAGTAATTTATGGCTCATTTTACTCTGGAAAAAAAGTGTACTTCTTATTTGTATATGTTTGCACATATTTTAAATTTTACGGTTTTCGCTGTAGTGACCCTTTAATGCCCAAGACACTAAAACACTGACCTCTGAAAAGAATGTTACTTTAATCAGGACCACTGGGACGTCTTGGAGGGCCAAAAAGACCCGGCAGGTACCCCGAATAAAGACAGCCATGCTAAATACAACAACGTATAGCTTCAGGTCAGTGAGTATGTAAAGTATTCCATTATATCCATGACGAGTCCGGCATATATCCAGATAGTCTCAGGTGGACAGCACACTAGAGCCAGTTCATTTCACCAAGACATAAAGCCTAACCCGCTGACAGCAGTTTCGGGCTGCTTTGGCCTTCATCAGTGCAAGTTATGGATGGATACGTGTCTTTGGGTAGGATGTCCGAGATAAACTGGAGCTTCCTCCAGCTCCATGTAGTCGTCCACTTCCTCTGTGTCTATCCAGTTCTCTCCGTTGGGTCGCTGTAATTCAACCAGGTTGCAGGCCACTGTGCATGCGCTGTTCCGAGACACATGCCTCTTCTATTGCTCTACCGTGGCCAGAAGCACTCTGCATAAGCGCAGTAACAAACCAAACTGCACATGCGCAGAATGCTCCCAGGCACAGGGGGGTGTAGCCAGGACCGTGCATGCGCAATAGTCCAGAATTGAGCAGAGTCGCAGACTTTATGGGCCTGTAGGCGACACAACCAAGGGGACTGGGAGCATGGCGAGGTAGCCTACGGACAACAAGGTATAGAACCTCGGAGAGGCTGTCTGCCTGGAAGCATGGGACGCCACGCCGTTCCGACCTCTGCTCTGGACCCACGCTAAGGCCCAACACAACGGCCTGCATCCACCGCACTGCTTTACACACCGTGCAACGCGGATTACAACATAGGAGGACTCGTTCCATCTGCCACCAGTCCTGGATCCCTCCACACACAACCTACCCCTTCCAAGTGTAAGCAGTCTGGGCTACCAAGGACATGGTGAGATGAACTTTTCCATAACAGTATGTTGGATACCAAGCTTAGGGGCACCTGTGGCTATACCTTATGATGGGACTTTGTGTGTTTTGTCTCATGTTTGATACCCTGTGCTTATGGCCCTATGGTGTAAATGCTTCAGTTGCAATCCCATGCATGGACTGTATGCTACGTGATCAGCTTGGCTGCTATATACTAACAACAAGGCTATAAATTAACACTGCTCAACTCTACCTGCTGGCTGCTGTATACCTGGACTGTGCATGCCTTTCGCATGCAGGTGGCTCTTACCTTCTGCCTCTCATAGTTCTCACAATAGTGGATCATATGAGCACACTAATCAGTTAGGCCCAGTGCACACCGAGCGGTTTTTGGAGCGATCCGCCGGCCGCATCCGCCCTCTAAAAACGCTTGTCTAATGTATTGCAATGGGATGGTGCACACCGGCGGTTTGCGGTTTTTGCCAAGCCGCAAACGCGCCTCCTGGTGCGAGTTTGCGGTTTTCGGAAGCGTTTCGTCCTCAATGTAAAGTATAGGAAAACCGCAAACCGCTCTGAAAAACGCTACTTCAGAGCGGTTTGCCAGGCATTTTTGTTACAGTAGCTGTTCTGTAACAGCTTTTACTGTAACAATATGTGTAATCTGCTACACAAAAACGCACCCAAAACCGCTAGGTATGTTTAGAAAACCTCTCTAAACATACCTAGAATCGCTCTGAAATCAGCTCCCAAAACCGCTAGCGTATTGCGGATCTGCTAGCGGTTTTGGTGTGCACTGGGCCTTAGTTGCTTGTGTCAGATGCCGGTGTGTGTTTGTGTTGTGGTGAGGTGGTCAGAGCGAGATGAGCTGTAACGGGGTGGCCATCCCATGCATTTTTTATGTATATATAAAAAAAAATGTTTTAAATCTTTTTGGAACAATAAAATTGAATACGATTATGCATACGGATTTTGCAGTTTTGAATCTATTTATGGGGAGTGTATACCATGTAGTATTGTCACTGCCAAAGTCTGATTCTCAAGGTATAGAACTTGCCTATAGAATACTGATCTATTCTCGGTACAGAGTTCCACTTCTGGTTAAATTGACTTCTTTGAGAGCGATGGGGAAAGGCCGGGTTTAACCGATCTGTCCTGAATGCCTTTTAAGTTAGCCAATAATGGTATCATCTGGATTCAAAACTTTCTGGGAAGTAATATGAATGGGAAATCCCCATCTGTCCTTATTTTCCCACGATGGTGTTAGGTAGACATTGAGACAAAGGGAGGTCTGTACGGAGGAATTCTGGACAGACAGGGTAAACCCACGGGCCTTTCCCCATCACTCACAAAGAAGTCTGTTTAGCTTTAAGTGGAACTCTGTATCGAGAACAGAGCAATCTTCTCTAGGCTAGTTTTATACCTTTTATAACTCCACAAACTTACTGTGCTATCAGCAACCTTGCTGTCCTCAAACAAAATTTGTGCAAATACTTTAAGAGAATCTGTAATGCAAAAAGGACCTGCTCTAATGCGCTTGCGCCACAGCAGACATCCCTGTCGGCTGTATTTTCGGGGAGAACAGTTCTGGATCCCGATGAGGACGGGAGAAGCCAAATTAGGATGCAGAGGCCTCCCACTCCTGAGGTAAGTATACCCCGGGGGTGTTTTTTTTTTGGTTACGCATTCTCTTTACCAAGCTGACGCGGTCTTCCTAGCTGGTACCAGGGTGTCTTCCAGAGTGCTGGGTGGTGTTTTAATGAAACTCAAACTTTTCTCTAGTTTTTGAATAAGACAGTTGGCAGAATACACAAAAATCTGAATGCACAACAGCGTAGGCCCTGAACAAAAAAAAAAATAAAAATACAAAACTTAAAAAAAGACCCAAGGTGAAAAAAAACCTCATGAGATAAAGAATTGTATCTATCTTCCTACTCCTAAAAATGACTTTTTTTATAATTCCATAGTTTGAGTATCAGCTAAGAAAAAGTATGTTTAATGTTGTATTGTCTCATATTCTCACATATAACCGATACAGTCTTTCAGGGTCCCTGAACGTAGTTTTTGAACGATTGACCTTTTTTGTTCCCTGCACTCAGCAGCAGTTTTATGAAAGGAAAGAGTTTTATGGCTATAATTCCTTATCAGTGAGGGTTACACTATAGTCCGACCAGGTCCCGACTGGTGAGAAACTGTCACTTGCATACCTGAATGTTAACTCTTTCAGGCAGAAAAAGACGAAAAGGAGCACAACATAGGTATTTGAATCCTTGGCACTGTACATACACATGTTTACCTCATAATGTCACCTTGGGTAACCTTAAAGAAAATAAATTACTTTTTTCCCCATGTTGGTAAAATCTGGCAGACCTAACAGGTCTTGGATTAGTCAATCTCCTCATGAGGGATTCTCGGAGTTTACATTATTCTTTACAAAAGCACACCCTGTAGAGGGTCTATACAAAGATACCAGCCAGCCTCTATACTCCTTTAGGCCTGGAACCCACTGAAATCAGCAAACGCGAAATGCTACCGCTAGCGGTTTGTCTGAGCGGTTTGCAAGCGGATTCATGCGCGTTTTCGGTCGCGTTTTGCAACATTGTATTTGCTTGCTCAGCGGTTGCGTAGCGTTTTGCGTTTTGCGTTTTTATCCCGATTGGTCCTGTGAATTATTTTTCATTTTGTTACAGTGTGTTGAACCGCAAAACGCTAGCAAAACCGCTCAGTTTAGGTTTTGCTGAGCGTTTCCGCTAGCGTTTCAATACTTTACATTGAAGCGCTAACGCTCCCAAAATGCTGCAGGTCCACGCAAACGCTCCTGTGGAAGTTGCCCCATCCATTAACATTAGCCCAGCGTTTTGGCAAAGTGCTAGCGTATTGCAGCGCTGCCAAAAGCGCTCCTGTGGGTTCCAGCCCTTACACATTATTTGGACAGTTGGACTGAGTAACGTCCAGTTTTGAAAAAAGAGAAAAATCTTGAGAATGCCTCATGAGGAGTTGGGTCTAATTCTAAAGCTGTCAGTTCTGTCAGATTTATTACATACAGTAAGTGACAGCAACATAGGAAAAGAGAGGTCTGGAACTTTGAACTGCGATCTACTTCTGTGTCCCAACAACAGCAGAAGAGGCACGAGAGGTTTCATGATTTGTAGAAAAAAGCTTACAAACCCTGTCAGTAATTTTGCTATTAGGATTTAACCGCTTTCGGAAGATGCTAGTTGAAATCTACACCTTGTTTGGAGCCTGTTATCCCTGCCAGGGCGTAGATTTCAACTTCCCCGCCGCATGCTACTGCCGCTCTGCTGTTGGTATGACAGTTCAGCTCCTTGAGCCGGTCAGGGGCCAATTTCATTGACACTTGACCCCATGATCACAGTGAGCCAACATCATTGGCTAACATTGATCGCAGGGTCAGGAACCAAGGAAATCAGCTCCTGCTCGGCTCACAGAGCTCTGCTGTCATTGCAGTCAGGCGCAATGGGCAGTAGCTGTGGGTCCGTGCAGAGGGACGTTGGTAGGCCCTGTATTTTTGTACTAGTTGTCTCTGGTCATTAAGGGGGCAGAGACCGCTGGTGCTGAAATGGTTAACTGGGCTGTAACTATACACAGCTCCAGAAGGGAAGACAAAGCTCCAGACAAATGAGGAAAACATTCTCCAACTAAGAATACAGTATTCAGACAACAAAAAAATGAAACATTCCAATCTTACCAAGCTGGTGGATGAACTGTAGATGTCAGGAGGAGGTTCTGCAAGGAAAGAAGACATTTTAGTGAATAACCGGTTTTTATTGCTGTCTACATCTCTTCTGTAGAGATGACCTCACTTCCTGTCCCAATGTCTAGCCATTACCCTGGCAATGAAGTCCCAGCACGCAAGCAGAATGGCAGCCGTTTTGTGTCTAGAGGTGTAGAGCAAGTCTGCGTTAAAGTAAGCTAGCCACTTCCTGCACCAAAATATGGCTCAGTAAAAGCACAAAGTACAATTACTACACACTATACTGTAGATGTGCCTGTTATTGTAATATGAGCAGCCAGTGCCCAGAAATATATATACTATCACCATGGCATTTATGAAAATGACTAACCAATTAGCTTCTGCTTAGTGAGGCACAGCCACCAGGTATCATCCACCTAGCAGTGTTTCCAGTGGCTGCTCGCATCATGTGACCCACCTCAGAGCTGCAGGTGTCAGCAACTTTCTCTCACATCACAGTCTGCTGCCTGGTTTGCTACTTGAATCAAGCCTTTTTTTTCCCCTTTATTTTTCAGATTCTAAATACCTTAACTGAATGTGCCTGTTTAATCTAGTCATTCTGTATCCTTATTAAAGCCTGTCATGTCATCTCTGTTAAGAGTGTGGATTGTTCAATAAATGCTTGTTAAAGGAAACTTGAAGCGAGAGTGATATGGAGGCTGCCATATTTATTTCATTTTAACTACTTACTGCATCTTGTATATTCACGGCCCAGCAAAACGTCACTTAAAGTACCAGGGCCGTGAATATAAGTCTTCAGCGGAGGGGGCGGCCGCGCGCTCCCATTGTTGCCCATTAGCGGAAAGATGATGATGGGAACGCAGATCCCATTCGTTAATCTAAGTCCCGGATTCAATGAACGCCGGCGTCTATGAGATGCTTGCATTCATTGTATCTTCCTGTTACAGTGCCACTTATTAATTACTTCCCATTTATATGAATCGGAAATAATAGTAAATTACACCAAAATTCACTTTTATTTAATAAAAATCCCAACACTGACTTTTATAATTAACTATTTCCCTCCCATAGTACTCAAACTTTTTTGGGGGTATAGGGAAAAAAATTACATTTAAAAAAAACAAAAACACATAAGTAGTTACCTTAGGGACTGAACTTTTTTTAATATATATGTCAAGAGGGTATATTACTGTTTCATTTTTTGTACTTAGTGATGGACGCAAAACTGAAAAAAATGCACCTTTATTTCCAAATAAAATATTGGCGCCATACATTGTACTAGGGAAATTTTTTAAATGTTGCAATAACCAGGACAAATGGGCAAATAAAATGTGTGGCTTTAATACACAGTAGAATATTGTATTTTAACTATAAAGGCCAAAAAATGAGAAATAATGCATTTTTTCATTTTTTCTTTTCTTATCATTTCATTTAAAATGCGTTTAGAATAAAATCATTCTTAGCATAATGTACCTCCCAAAGAAAGTCTAATTGGTGGCGAAAAAAACAAGATCTAGATCATTTTGTTATGATTAGTAGTGATAAAGTTATTGGCGAAATAATGGGAGGAGCACTGACAGGTGAAAATTGCTCTGGTCCTAAAGGGATAAAATACCCTCAGTGGTCAAGTGGTTAAACAATATCAGTCGCCTGGCAAGCCTGCTGATCTCTTTACTGCAGTAGTCTGCATCACACACCTGAAACAAGCATGGGTATAATTCAATCAGACTTCAGTCAGAGGACCTGATCTGCATGCATGTTCAGGGTCTATGGCTAAAGGCTCGCATACACACATCCAACTTTTCCAACCAACCATCGTTCAAACTTGTTGGTCGGACAATAAGTTGGACGTGTGCACGCCTAAACGACCAACTGTTAGGCAGTTTGCCTGATCCAACTGGTGGATCAGTTGGGACGAGTATCAGCTGCTTTGTTGGTTAGTGTGTACAGGACGTTTCAACAACTTGTTGTTTGCTCTTAAAAAGTCGTTCAAAAGACCAAACCAAACGACCAACGACCTCAGGCGTTAAGTTGGACATGTGTACGCAACCTAAAATGTATTAGAGCCAGAGGATCAGCAGGACAGCCAGGCAATGTACATTGTTTAAAAGAAAACAAATGTCAGCCTCCATATTGCTCTCACTTCAGGTTCCCTTTAAAAGAAAAGAAAAAAGCCAGCTCCTTATGTTGCAGAGCTCCAGAGAAGCACAGAGTGGGCAGGGCTACTATAAGGATATGTTAATTTAAATCTCCCAGCATGCATCCTGATCGGCAGTCCAATAATCAGGAGTCCAGCTAGAGGCAAGTGACATCCTGTTACGCTGAAACAATTTACGAATCGCTTTCCTGGAGCAAGTATGCAAATCAGGAGTAACAGGTTAGTCAAAATAATGTTATACTAGGTCCAGGTGAGTGATTTATAAAGTATTATTGCCATAATGACATAAGCGCAAGAGTTCAGCAATGGCTGCCTCCAACGTTCTCGGTTTACTCAGCCACTTGAAATTGATGTAGATGGCTTTACGTATCAGATAACGCAGTTCCCGGAATCTTATATAAATCGGCAGAGTCGCCGCTGTGGGTGCTGGCATAGAATCTGCGGCCATTGCAATGACAGAGGAGACGTTTCCCTCCTGTGTGCCCGAGGCTGGTGCCAGCGAATGCCAGAGCCGAGAAGTGACACCCTGCTGGGCAACGCAGGAGCCGAGTCAGCCGCTGGATCTCTCGCCAACCCAAACAATGCTGCCATGTGTGCGGCTGGCTGGAGCGGAGAGCGCGGGGACATGCAGAGCGAGAAGGAAGCCCGGATGCCGATGATTCATATCGGAAACAAATTACAATCTATTGCTTGGCTTGTAAAAATCCCACAGCTCAAAGCTCCGGCGGCTTATCAGAAATAACTGTCTGAGCGTGGAAACTGCTGACCCAGCGACCGAGCCTCAGAGGGAGATCACACACCGTGTATGGGGGACACTACATGCCAGTCACTGGGGGGGAGGGAGATCACTGGGGGGGGGGGGGGGGGGAGCATCGAGTACACTGGGGTGGGAGAGCACACACTCAGTCACTTACTTAAAGTGGACCTGAACTCTTGCACAGGACAGAGGGAAAGCAGAGAAATGCACCCTGTATGTATTTAGAGAGTTTAGCCTGTTTAATTCCCCCTCATCTGTGACTAATCACAACTCTAATTTGATCTCTAAGCTGTGTAAGCTCAGGAATCTCCTCTGCCTTGGCAGAGCAGCTAATTTATAAACACAAGATGTTAACCCTATGAAAACCTATAACAAGGTTTTCATACAATGTTTCCAAATAATAATAATAATAATAATAATAATCTAGCACGGGTAGCTAGCTTAAAGAGGAACGCCAGTAAAAATAATTTAAAAAGTGCTTAATTTTTATAATAATTATGGATAAACTAGGTCTAAGGTCCATTTAAAAATGGGCACTGGGCTGTGTCCGCGGCCCCCGCACTACCTCATTAGCGCACACTCCATGCCCCCCTCCCTTCTGGGCCCGTCCTTCCCTGCTCTCAAGAGCCGCGCGTCATTCCCCCAGGGCAGTGTCTCTGCGTCCCTCCCTGCACATGCACACAACAGAAAAAAACACACGCAGGGACATGGGACACAGAGACACTTGCCTATTATTATGCAGGATGATTTAGTCGGTGTTTGCTCATTGCAAAATCTCCCTGATTTACATTCAGACATTTATCAAATGATGACATTTTTATTGCTGGCAGGTGATGTCACTGGAAGTAGCTGCTGCTTGCTTCTTTGGCAGTTGGAAACAGCTGTTATTTCCCACAATGCAATAACACAAATGTAAACCTCATGAGATACATAATTTCCCACAATGCAATAAGGCTCCCACAATGTTATGTCAGGATGTGATGTGACAGCACCGCCCCTTCCCATCACCTGTGATGGCACCGCCCCTTCCCGTTACCTGTGACGGCACCGCCCCTTCCCGTCACCTGTGACGGCACCGCCCCTTCCCATCACCTGTGACGGCACCGCCCCTTCTCGTCACCTGTGACGGCACCGCCCCTTCCCATCACCTGTGACAGTACCGCCCCTTCCCATCACCTGTGACAGCACCGCCCCTTCCCATCACCTGTGACAGCACCGCCCCTTCCCATCACCTGTGACAGCACCGCCCCTTCCCATCACCTGTGACAGCACCGCCCCTTCCCATCACCTGTGACAGCACCGCCCCTTTCCATCACCTGTGACAGCACCGCCCCTTCCCGTCACCTGTGACAGCACCGCCCCTTCCCGTCACCTGTGACAGCACCGCCCCTTCCCATCACCTGTAATGGCACCACCCCTCTCCCTTACCTGTACCTGCACCGGCCCTTCCTGTTACCTGTGACAGCACTGCCCCTTCCCGCTACCCATGATAGCCCCGCCCTTCCCGTTACCTGTGACAGCACCGCCCCTTCCCATTAGAGCACTGCTCCATCCCATTAACTTGACAGCACCGCCCCTTCCCATGCCTGTGATAGCCCCGCCCCGTCCTGTTACCTGTGAAGCTCATGTACTTCTGGTTGTTGGTGGTCTCTGTGTTGTAGAAGGTCAGGACGTCCAGCACAGCCTGCGGGTTCTGCTGCTGCTCCTGCTTGGTGATGTTAGAGGACTGCAGTAGCCGCGCCCACTGCTCCGGCATGCCCTGCAAACAAAACAGAAGAGATAGTGAGTGGCACAGAAATAATGGGGGGCGGTGACCTATATTTTTACACTGTGACTATACTGAAGATCACAGCAATCAGTCAGCCATATACACTTCTTCATAAGGGGCATCCTTTCTAATGCAGATGCAACAAATGTGATTGAGGAATACATGGAGAACAGCTCAGTCTTTACTGGAAAGATAATTTCGATATTTCCAGTATGTTCAATCACTTGAATAAGTAAGGTAACTCTTTTGTAGCAGAGGCTTGGGTACACTTTACAGCAAACCTGAAGTGATAATAAACTTATGATATAAGGAATTGTATGTGTAGTACAGCAAAGAAATAGAACATTAGTAGCAAAGAGAAGAGTCTCATATTGCTTCTCTGAGCTCTCCAACCCAACTTGGGTCAAATACAGTCCTGTTTTCTGAAGCATTTAAACAGCAAAGTAACAGTGAGAGGAAGCTGAGATAAGGTTTTACTGCAGGAAAGCTCAAAGGGTCATTATTTATGCTTTGTTTTAGAACTTAAAATACAGAGGGCTTGATTCACTAAACCGTGATATGACAAATAGCACACCTTACCAAAGATATCACACCTTATCAGAGTAGCATAGCGAGTGCTACGAACTTATGCCCGCTAATTGGCAATGGCACTCGTCCTGCCCTAAACCCCTGCGGGTTTGTAACGCTTGCTATGCTACTCTGACAAGGCGTGCCATCATTGACAAGGCATGCCATCGTTGACAAGGCGTGGTATCTTTGACAAAACGCGATATCTTTGACAAGTCGTGATATCTTTGACAAGGCGTGCTATCTTTGACAAGGCGTGCTATCTTTGACAAGGCGTGCTATCTTTGACAAGGCGTGCTATCTTTGACAAGGCGTGCTATCTTTGACAAGGCGTGCTATCTTTGACAAGGCGTGCTATCTTTGACAAGGCGTGCTATCTTTGACAAGGCGTGCTCTCTTTGATAAGGTGTGCTATTTGTCATATCACGGTTTAGTGAATCAAGCCCATAGTGTGGTTTATGAACTGCAAATAGGACGCAATGTTATAAAAAAAAAAAAAAAAATATGATGCAAAAATCATTATATCAGTTTTTTTTGTTTCCGGTTTGCTTTAAGCTGAAGGTTGCCTGAACCTCTCATACATCTCATCCTGGCTGACCTGCATAAAATCCCCTCTGATATGAAATGATGTGAGATGTGTACATTTCCCAGCCCGTCAAGGTACGCTGCAACTGACACGATCTGCAAGTGAAATGACTGCATCCTTGTGTAGCTGCTCCGCCAGTGAATTCAGCCTCTGTCTCTCACAGAAGGCAGAGATTGAAATGTACACAGAGAGGGGGGGGGGGGGGGGTCAAGCTTCACAATGTTCTGTTCCCGATCTGACAGCACACAGGCCAGGCAGCCGAGACCCCATAATAGAGAAGAGTCGCTGCTGCTAAATGAGGCGGATGCAGAAGCCGGAAAGGTGCTGGAGTTATTGGGAGCTTGCAGAGGAACACAACATATGCTAGCTTTGTTTACAGCACAAAGGACAGTTCTGCCAAGTCGCTGACAGGAACACCGGGATCTGCTCCTCCGCAGATGAAATATCTCCTGAGCCGTCTGTTGTCTTTTACAGATCGGAACTTAAAGGGACCCTAAAGTCACAGGTCACATGATGAGATAACTGTTCTTTTACAATGTCCCAATCCTAATTAGAACTACTCCAGGTTCCTTTTCTCCCTCAGTTTAAAGGTTAATATTCCGGGGCTCTAAATGACACTTTCTCTGCAGTCTACTGATTGCATGGTTGCAAATGCATCACCCCTCTTACAATCTTAGATCAAAAAGATCTAATAACCTGGTCACCTCCAGAGTCCATCTCAAAACCTTTGGAGACAGAATTCTGTCATGCTGCCCCTACACTTTGGAACTCCTACACTCACCTAATCAGGACATCTCCATCCCTGAAAAACATTTAAGTCCAAACTGAAAAGTCACCTGTTTAACGGGTTCCAGACCGCTGATAGTTAAAGCTATGCAGCACTTGTGGCTGTCTAAGCTTGATGTGGTGTAGCTTTAATGCCAGGGGCTCTTGAGCATGCAACACAATAGTGTGTCCCCACCGGCACAGATCAGTCTGTACACAGCGGAGTTCCTGCATCAGTCAGGAACAGTTTTCATTGGCTCCTGACCTCCTGATCACTGTGAGCCAATCACAGTGATCGGGAAGTTAAAAAAATAAAAAAAGCCTCTGGTCCTAGAAGTTAGCCTGGCATTTATGAAGACATGACTCTTTCCTTTATAACAGTCCACCCGGCAATCATGTAATGATCCTATATATGTGCTTTGAGTCTTATGGGAGAGCAGCGCTTTGCAAATGTTATGGTATTGTATTATTGTATTCATATTTATTTCTACAGGACATTCCGACTTACAGTGAACTCCCCGGTGACAGGATTGTAGCCGACATGGATGGGGTGCTCAAAATTCCAAGGATCTGATATCACTGGCTTCACTTTCTTTGGTCTGGCTGCAACAAAAAACAGACACTTATTATTTGTTTATATAGCACTGACATCTTCTGCAGCACATTACAGAGTACATAGCCATGTCACTGACTGTCCTCAGAGGAGCTCACACTCTAATCCTACCATAGTCATAGTCTAATGGGTACTTATCCGTTAGCCGGGCGCATCCGGCAGGTGGCGCTAATTACTATTCCCCCTCCAGGCCGACATGGATAGTAGGGAAAGATGTAACTCTGGAGTTTTGTCGTCACCTGCCGGATGCGCCCGGCTAACGGATAAGTACCGTCTAATGTCCTACCATATCATTATTATTATTATTATTATGTATTTATATAGCCTTGACATCTTCTGCATCACTTTACAGAGTACATAGTCATGTCACTGACTGTCCTCAGAGGAGCTCACAATCTAATCCTACTATAGTCATAGTCTAATGTCCTACCATATTATTATTATGTATGTATATAGCACTGACATCTTCTGCAGCACTTTACAGAGTACATAGTCATGTCATTGTCCTCTGAGGAGCTCACAATCTAATCCTACCATAGCCATAGTCTAATAGCGCATCACACTGCTGCACAGCGCGCATAGTCTGAATGTCAGAAGTGCTGTCTATGTACTAATGTTCTTGCTGATTCCACACCATATGCACTGCCAAATGCGCACAGCAGGGCGTATAGTGTGAATAAGGTCTAAAGGCTCATACACACATCAGACTATAGTCTTTGGAAAATGAAAGATCACAGACCAATCTTACCACCCTTCATGTAGTATGAGAGCCATACCTACACAGTCTTTTCTATGGAGCTGAACTCCACATCAGAAAAAAATCTTTGCAAGATGCTGCACACACAGATGCTGTACAGACACAAAAGATCAGTATCTGCAAAAGATCTGTTCCTGCCAAAAATCCATTCCTGCAAATTGCAATGATAGTCTATGAGATCTGCAGATCATCATACACACATGATTTAACTGACATTCATCTGCAGATCAGATCCACCAGGATGGATTTTCAGATCTGCGGAGGATTGCTTGATCTGCAGATGAATGTCAGTTAAATCATGTGTGGATGATGATCCAGATCTCATAGACTATCATTGCAATTTGCAGGAATGGATTTTTGGCAGGAACAGATCTTTTGCAGATACTGATCTTTTGGGCCTAATTCACAAAGCGGTGCTAACAGTTAGCACGCTGGTGAAAAGCCCTTTATCACGCCTAAACTCAGTTTAGGCATGATAAGTTTAGGTGTGATAAGTTTAGGTGTGATAAGTTTAGGCATGATAAGTTTAGGTGTGATAAGTTTAGGCATGATAAGTTTAAGCACCAACTGGGTTAGCACCGCAGTGCACAGCTGATCAAAAGTTTTGCGCTAGCAAAGTCTGGTGCACTTCGCATAGAGTTTAATGGCGCTGCTTTGCGTGCGGGACTTTGCGTGCGATCTAAACTTATCTAAACTTAGCATGCCTAAACTTATCATGCCTAAACTTATCACGCCTAAACTTATCACTCCTAAACTGGCTTTTCACCAGTGTGGTGCAAAGGTTATCACGCCTAAAGTCTTTTAGGCGTGATAACTGAGTTATCACCGCTTTGTGAATCAGGCCCTTTGTGTCTGTACAGCATCTGTGTGTGCAGCATCTTGCAAAGATTTTTTTCTGATGTGGAGTTCAGCTCCATAGAAAAGACTGTGTAGAGTATGGCTCTCATACTACATGAAGGGTGGTAAGATTGGTCTGTGATCTTTCATTTTCCAAACACTATAGTCTGATGTGTGTATGAGCCTTAAAGGACTTACGAGCCCAAATAGTAAAAAAAAGTTAAAGAGAACCAGAGATGAAGCAACCTCATGTATTTTACCTTATAAATCAGTGGGAACATGACAGTAAACACCTAATCTGCTCTTTGTTACATTGTTCTCTGTTTAATTTGCCTGTTATCACCTCTAAGATAAGAATCCCGACTAAGCAGTCAGTCTGGCTTTGCTACAGAATAATTATAGCTGAGACTGTGTTCTTTGCTGTCTTCAAGTCCAAGCCTGCCCCCTGCTGGCTTTGCTCAGGAATCATTATAGCTGAGTCATTATAGCAAAGCCAGAATCAATGCTCAGTCCGGGATTCTTATCTCAGCTAGATAACAGACACTTTTAGCAGTGAGGATGGAACAGAGAGCATGGTAAATGTTTTCTCTAATGTTCCCACTGATTTCTATGGTAAAATACACAAGGGTGCTTCGTCTCTGGTTCACTTTAAGTACCTTAATCATTTTTAAATGCACGGAGGATGCCATCCGCGCCCTCCGTGCTGTTCCGCCTGGTCCCCGCAGTCTGATCGCCCCCCGTGCCGCTCCCGACCCCACGGACGGGGTCGGGCTCCCCTTCCTCTCCCAAGATGGCCGCCGGAGCCGGCCGCGGCTGCGCAGTCCGCATACGCGTTAGTGCGGCTGCGCAGCTCTAGGGCCTCCCCCCTCGATCCACGCTACTGTGCGTGGATCGAGGGGGGAGGCCCTAGAGCTGCGCAGCCGCACTAACGCGTATGCGGACTGCGCAGCCGCGGCCGGCTCCGGCGACCATCTTGGGAGAGGAAGGGGAGCCCGACCCCGTCCGTGGGCTCGGGAGCGGCACGGGGGGCGATCAGACTGCGGGGACCAGGTGGAACAGCACGGAGGGCGCGGACGGCATCCTCCGTGCATTTAAAAATGATTAAGGTACTTAACTTTTTTTTACTATTTGGGCTCGTAAGTCCTTTAAGTCTGTGCTGCAGGAAGGAGATCTCAGGCCCAGTGCACACCAAAACCGCTAGCAGATCCGCAATATGCCAGCGGTTTTGGGAGCTGATTTCAGAGCGATTCTAGGTATGTTTAGAGAGGTTTTCTAAACATAGCGGTTTTGGGTGCGTTTTTGTGTAGCAGATTACACATATTGTTACAGTAAAAGCTGTTACTGAACAGTTTCTGTAACAAAAATGCCTGGCAAACCGCTCTGAAGTAGCGTTTTTCAGAGCGGTTTGCGTTTTTCCTATACTTTACATTGAGGACGAAACGCTTCCGAAAACCGCAAACGCGCAGCAGGAGGCGCGTTTGCGGCTTGGCAAAAACCTCAAACCGCCGGTGTGCACTATCCCATTGCAATACATTAGCCAAGCGTTTTTCCAGGCGGATGCGGCCGGCGGATCACTCCAAAAACCGCTCGGTGTGCACTGGGCCTCAACCAGGTATCCTCAAAGTGATGTATAAGTGATTAAGTAGCCTATTATATCCAGATACAAGCAGGCTCTCCCACTGAGTGCTGTACAGGATTACAAAGCACTGGTGCTTGAAGTTTGGCTTTAATGATGACAGGTGTCCTTTTCATAGGCTAGCTCAAAGGGTAATCTCTTAAATAGAATTATTGCGGGATATCCGTTGCATTTGGCGAGATTATATTTCACTGCAATTATGTCCTCTTTCTATACAGGACGAGGGAAAAAATCCCTTCTTATGCCTTTAGAAATACATTCAGCCAACGGTGAATTCAGCGGAAACAGCAGTTAAAGGAAATCTGTGCTCTGAACTGTAAATAAGTAATAGCCGTTTTAGACTCACTACGTCGGTGTGCTGAGTTTAAAGAGAAATTCCAGTGAAAAGAATGTAATAAAAAAAGTGCTTCATTTTTACAATAATTATGTATAAATGATTTAGTCAGTGTTTGCCCAATGTAAAATCTTTTAAATCCCTGATTTACATTGACATTTATTACATGGTGCCATTTTTACTGCTGGCAGGTGATGTAGCTGCTGCATGCTTTTTTGGCAGTTGGAAACAGCTGTAAACCGCTATTTCCCACAATGCAACAGGGTTCACAGACAGGAAACATGCCAGAAGTACCTCGGTACTCAGAGCTTCTTGTGGGAGGGGTTTCACCACAATATCAGTCATACAGCGCCCCCTGATGGTCTGTTTGTGAAAAGCAATATATTTCTCATGTAAAAGGGGGTATCAGCTACTGATTGGGATAAAGTTCAATTATTGATCGGAGTATCTCTTTAAAGTAAACCTGACATGGAGGAACAAGAGGATATTTACTTACCTGGGTCTTATCAGCTTTTTGTATTAAAACTTTTTATTGAACAAGAGTTTTTCAGATAACAAAAATAACATGTCAACACAAGGAAAGCTTTTTGAACAATTGGCAAAATACTTTTTTTAGCTGTTTCAACTTGTTTCACAACAAAAGTTGAGAAAGCATAAAAAGACCGCTGTTGAGCGTGTGTATGGGGCTTAAGGATGTGAATTAAAAAGGGAATCGGGGAACAAAAAAAACAAAAACTAACAGGCAATAAAATGGAGGGTGGCGGGGATGAGAAAAAAAAATTAGCAGATGTCGAGGATCTTATGTGTCACAATAAAGAGTTCAAAGTACCAATAAACCGAACCCAGAAATAGTTTGCTGCCCGAGTCTCAAATAAAACTGAACATTCATAGAAGAAAGAAAGGCCGGGGTTACAGTAAAGCTATAAAAAGCTGAAAGTTATCAGCAGAAAAGTGGGAGAGAGTTGACTCCTTGAAGGTTTTTCACGATAACATTCACCATCCATGCCGCCCACAGCTGTTGTTCAATGTTTGCATGTTCACTAACACACAGAAGCACGCTGGCTGCCTGCTCGGAGGAGATCGGACATATCCTCAGCAACTTACCAATTATGGAAAACCGCAAGCTGAAAATGAAAAACTATCTCTAGCCCTGTACATCATGTACTTCAAAAAACAGGTAAAAAGGGTGTTGGATACAGGTGCTAGTAGATGCCCAACCCTGACACCTCCATCCCCCGAGGTGGTGCCTAACTTTAGCGCCACCTAGTGGTGCCTGAACTCAGAACGTCCTCTCTGCTCTAAAAGACAATCAACAGCATAATAACCTTTAAATAAAAAAATTTGTTACAACTGATACAAATCCTGCAATACATCTGCAGTGTGTCTATTTCCTGCTTTCATGGAAGCAGACATGGGGTTAACATCCTGTGTTTAAAAATCAGTTGCTCTAATGAGATTTTTGAGCTGACACAGCTGAGAAACCAAATTACAGTGGTGATTAGTCACATAGGAGCGGGAATTAGACAGTCTAAACTCTCTAAATACATACAGGGTGCATTGCTCTAGGTTTTTCTTCTGTTCTGTGCCAGAGTTCAGGTCCACTTTAACATTCCCCCCCCCCCCCCTTTCCCCGGTGATGCCTAACCTCAAATAATCCCCCCCCCCCCCATGATGAACTCTAAACCTCCCCCTGTTGTAAACCAATTTGTCTGTGGCTATTATTGCCACAACGAGCACCTGATAAAATAGTGAGCTAGGGCTGCCCGCCTCCGGTGCCCTTTTGAAATTTAAAGGGGCCCATACACTAGTCGATTTCAGCCATTGATCGATCGATCAGAAATTGACTCTATCAATTTCCCCATTCGATCGATTTGCGGCCGATTTTGATCAATTTGATCCATCTGGCAGGATGGAAGATCTAGGTCGATCTACAGCTGGCCGCAGATCGATGGCCCATAGAGTTGCATTGGATCTAATGGTCCAATAATGCATTTAGATCGATTTCCAATAGATTTCATTCTGAAATATATTGCAAATCTGTTCCTAGTGTGTGGCACACATCATATACAATAGATTCCTGTCAGATGCAACTTGACAAGCATCTGCCAGAAACCTATCCGATGGTCGAATCTGCTGCAAATCTATAAGTGCATGGCCACCTTTAGTAGATGCCATAGTGTTTAATAGGGCTATTCCAGCACCCACTATCACCACCATCGACTTACATGTTATTTGCAGAGATAAGTGGATAAACGCGGGGAAAAAAAAAAAAGAGCACCAGACTCACATGTTAACCACATAACGCCGATAGGAGGGTGTCTCCGTGAACAGCCTGCGAGCCTCCGATCGCAGCTCGCAGGCTAAATGTAAACACGCGGGGAAGAAATCCCCGCTGTTTACATCATACGGCGCTGCTGAAGCCTATCAGAGGCGGCACAGGACGGATTGCCGTCCTGTGCCGCCCAGGGGACGGAGCGGAGGGAGGCAAACGGGGAGGACGAAAATTGTTGCGGAGGGGGGCTTTGAGGAGCACCTCCCGCTAGGCCAAAATAGCCGGCGGCGATCAGACACCCCCAGCAGGGCATCCCCATAGTGGAAAAAAAGGGGGGGGGGGCTTCGGAGTCTGATCGCCCTGGCTCATTCCTTATCTGTGTTGTGGGATGGAGAGCCCACGCAGCACAGGTCAGGGAAAACACCCCTGGTCGTCAAGTGGTTAATGGTGGAATGAACAAGTAAGTCTATAGCAGCGACCTTTTTACCTGGTTTTCTGTTCATCTTCCTGGTCCTCCTGTGCTGAGACTCTGTGGGAGAATGTGAGCTTTCACCTGTATCAGCTCCTTTTATCAGCCGATAACAAATCACTCACTTCCTCTTACAATGGTGGTCAGGAGCCTTTTCACCAGGAACTTCCTGCGCCATCAGCCCCCATGCTGATAGCTGCAATTTGTGGCTAGAACTAGAAATATGGGGGCCGGAGGCACCTGATAAAATAGCGGGCGTAACTGCGGCTCCAAAATAGCTTTGCTTCTGCTATTTGTAGCCGCAGTTTGTATAGCGGGCGGCCCTGATACTATTTAGCACTGACATGGGGAGGTGCGAAGGGGAGAGGAATTGGGAGTTTGCCTGAGGAATGAAAGGTTAGTGTTCAGGTGCCCATTAATGGTACAATCTCCCAAACGATCAACTGTATGATCGGATCGGGTGCCGGTAATGAGTAACTTTTACACTAGTCAAAGGTTGTGTCTGCACCTTTAGTCTTATACTCATGAGAGACAGGGGAATAATTGGAGGCCACCTAGTACAGGTGTCCCCTGAGCTTGTTTAAAGGTCCAACCCTCGATTCTAAGGGACAAAACATACTGAAGGTGTGTAGGTACCTTAAAGAGACACTGAAGCGAAAAAAAATGATGATATTATGATTTGTATGTGTAGCACAGCTAAGAAATAAAACATTAAGATCAGATACATCAGTGTAATTGTTTCCAGTACAGGAAGAGTTGAGAAACTCCAGTTGTTATCTCTATGCAAACAAGCCATTAAGCTCTCCGACTAAGTTAGTCGTGGAGAGGGCTGTTATCTGACTTTTATTATCTCAACTGTTCCTGGACTATTTACTTTTTCTCTGCTAGAGGAGAGGTCATTAGTTCACAGACTGCTCTGAAAGAATCATTTTGAATGCTGAGTGTTGTGTAATCTGCACATATTATAGAATGATGCAATGTTAGAAAAAACACTATATACCTGAAGATAAAAGTATGAGAATATTTTCTTTGCTGCTAATCTTCTAGTAATTATTCATAGTACACAACCAATTCACTATATCATTTTTTTTTTCGCTTCAGTGACTCTTTAAAGAAAACCTGTAACTAAAAAAAGTTCCCCTGGGGGTACTCACCTGGGGTGGGGGAAGCCTCCAGATCCTATTGAGGTTTCCTCCATCCTCCTGTGTCCCACGGCGGTCTCGCTGTGCCCCTCCAAACAGCGGGGATGTAAATGTTTACCTTCCCGGCTCCAGCGCAGGCGCAGTATGGGCTCTCCGCTCGGAGATAGGCGGAAATAGCCGATCGCTGTCCGACCACCCTACTGCGCAGGTGCAAGTCTCCTGCGCTTGCACAGTAGAGCAGACCCGACAGATATCGGCTATTTCTGCCTATCTCCGTGCTGAGGGCCGCAACAGCGCCCCCGCTGGAGCCAGGGAAGGTAAATATATCAAGCCTTGTCAGGCTTGTCGAGCCAGGATTGCGGGTAGCTTCGGGGGAGCCAGCGCTGGATTGTCTGCAGCTACAGGGATGGGGGAAGCCTCATTGGGACCCTGAGACTTCCCCCTACCGAGGTGAGTATCCCCCAGGGGAACTTTTTTTGTTACAGAGTCTCTTTAAAGGACACCAGAACTGAGAGGCTGCCAAATGTATTGCCTTTTAAACAATATCATATGCCTGGTATTCTGCTGATCTCCTTGACTGCACACACCTGAAACAAGCATGTGGCTAAGCTTGTCGGACTTTAGTCAGAGCACCTGATCTGTATGCTTGTTCAGGGTCTGTGCCTTATGCTAGGTATACACGATACAATTTTAAGTTAGATTTACTCGCCCGATCAATTTTTTCCAACATGTCCGATTTTAATTTCTATCGATTTTCCGATTGATTTCCGTTTACTTCTATGGAAATCGATTGGAAATTCAATTGTGATTACAATCGGACATGATGGGGAAAAAAAAAAAATCGATCTGGCCAGTAAATGTAACAAATAATTGTATCGTGTGTACCTAGCATATGGGTGTTATAGGCAGAGGATCATCAGGACAGCCAGGCGATTAGCATTGTTTAAAGGAAATACATTTAGCAGCCTCCATATCACTTTAGGTGTAATTTAACCCTTTCCCATCCTATGTCCACCCTTGGCACTTTCCAGTTTAGGTTTAGGCTGCTTTCACAGTGGGACGTTACAGGCACACGTTAGAGCAGCCCAACTCACAGTAATGAAAAATCAATGGGCTGTTCACAGTGCTCACGTTGCGTTACATTGTAACGCAGCACATTTAAATAAAGTGCTGCATGCTGTGCGTTCTACGTTAGACTGTTTGCACATGCTCAGTAATGTTGGAGGAGGAGGTCTCCCCTCCTCCTCAGCGGCCAGCCACATGGCTAATTAATATTCACTGCACTCAGTGACCTGCAGTGTTTACTTCCTGGAGCGGCCGCTCTGTGCGGTGATTGGCTGGCGGGACCACATGATGCGGATCACGTGGTCTCCGCATCAGACAGCACAAAAAAGGCGCACCAAGAGCTGCATAACGCAGTTCTTGGTAGCGTCCTCCTCCAGCACCACCAGGCATTGCGTTAGGGGCACGTTATGCGACCTATAACGTCCCCTAAAACGCAACATCCTGGTGGGAAAGAAGCCTTAATGTTGCACTTATTTCAGAGGCTTCCCCCCCAACCCTTCAAGCTTGCCGTTCCAGAGCTGGGACTCTTGTTGAATAGGTTTGTGCAGCCGCGTTCCCTGTACAAGTGTGGCCACACTGCGCAGGTGTAAGAAGGCGTGTGCACAGTTGCACTGATCCGCTCTTACACGTTTTTTTACTCCATGCATGAGTGGCTCTATGCTAATGCATAGGCTGTCAGTGTGCGTGCCCAGTGTGGCCGCAATCGCTCACGTGGCCGCAAGGAAAAAGAGGGTCCCATCGACCAGCGGTGGGCTCAAGAAGGATCGGTGAAGCTTCTGGAGGATCCTGAGGCTTCCCTCTACTGAGAAGTCTAACGTTTGTCTTTTTGAAAGTAACAGGTTTGCTTTAAAGAAAACCTGTACTGAGAAAAAACGGCCCCTGGGGGGTACTCACCTCAGTAGGGGGAAGTCTCCGGATCCTAATGAGGCATCCCCCGTCCTCCTGTGTCCCACGGGGGTCCCGCTGCTCCGAACGTCGGCGATGTACTGTATATTCCTGCGTATAAATGCATGAAAATCTTCTGAAAAGTTGGGGGTCGTCTTATACGCTGGGTGTCATTGATGCGGGGTGATACGCCCTATCCTGTTACTGCCTCTCAGATCTCCCTGCTGAGGAAGCGCAATCTATTCTGCCATACCGCTCTCATAAACAGGTAGACAAGGAGAGCTGACCAGTCTATTTAAGGAGAGTTGACCAATGCAACAAGTCAATTGACTATATACTGGGTAACACATACAGTACAGCACCAGTATCTGTTCATACACAGCACCAGTACATGATTTTTTTAATTTTTATTTTAATTTGGTGTGTGTTGGAAGAGGGGTAGTCTTATACAGCGAGTGTATCCCAAACTCTCTATTTTAACTGGAAAAGTTGGGGGGTCGTCTTATACGCCGGAATATACGGTAAATATTTACCTACCAGGCTCCAGCGCAGGCGCGGCTTTCCGCTCTGAGATAGGAGGAAATAGCCAATCTCAGTCAGGTCTGCTCTACTGCGCAGGTGCAAGTCTCCGGCGCCTGCGCAGTAGAATGGACCCGACTGAGATCGGGTATTTCCGTCTACTTTGGAGCCGAAAGCCAAAACAGCGCCCCCGCTGGAGCCTGTAATGGTAAATATTGAACAGGCTGTCGGATCTGTCGGGCCGCTGTTCGGAGGGCTGCAGCGAGACCCCCGTGGGACACAGGAGGATTGGGGGAAGCCTCGATAGGATCCGGAGACTTTCCCCTCCCGAGGTGAGTACCCCCCAGGGGCCGTTTTTCTAGTTAGTGTCTCTTTAAAGGACCAATTTTGAAAAATTGTAAAATGTAACATACATGTAATCACATAGAAATAAGAAGTACGTTTCTTCCACATTAAAATGAGAAATAAATTACTTTTCTCCCATGTTGCTGTAACTTAGGCAGTTGAAATCTGCAGCAAACACAATTGCTAACTCCCAGCTAAAGCAATTTCCTACCTTTATCTGGTCAGCAGACGCCAGTCAGCCAATCAGGTGTGTTTGTTGCAGTTAGCATTCAGTTTAGAGGCAGTGGGGTTGAATTTCCTGGGGGTGAGAGGTCCGGGGCTCCCTCTAGGTATCGCATGGTGGTTCTAGGGCCCCCGCCAGTGAGAGAGACTGGGGCCCCCGGCTGTCGTACGGACCAGTGTTTGTGATTTTAAATTTATTTTTTGCAGCTTCCAGGATGCGGTTGACAGGTGAGTGGTTAGGGAGGGGACCGTGTGGGAGATGCCTACACGGGGCGTCACTGTAACAAATGCAATCTACGACTGCGTCCAACCGAAGCCTCCCACCTGAATGCTAATTTATGTCATTCCTGCTAGATTTGGTACAGCAGGCAAAGGGTGTATGACAGTACACCTGATTGGCTGAATGGCATCTGCTGACCAGATAAAGGTAGGAAAGTGCTTTAGCTGGGAGTTAGCAATTGTGTTTGTTGCAGTTAGCATTCAGTTCAGAGGCAGTGGGGGTGAATTCCCTGGGGGTGAGAGGTCCAGGGCCCACTTCCCTCTAGATATCGCATGGTGGTTTGGGGGCCCCAGCCAGTGAGAGAGACTGGGGCCCCCGGCTGTCATACGGACCAGTGTCTGTGTAGTTGAAATCTGACAGAACCGACAGGTTTTGGTCTAGACCATCTCTTCATGGGGGAATCTCAACATGGCCAGATACCCCTTGAAATGGATTTGTATAAAGATGCTGGCCTGCCCCCCAGCTCACCGCACACTTTTTTGGTGTCATGATCGCTGCTGCAGCAGGTATTGCTGGAAGTAGTAGTGCTGCAGCTCAGGTAGTTCTGATCTCTTTCCATGCAAGCTGCATAGCTTTGTCTGCCTTTCCCTGCTGTCAGCTTGTGACTGATTATCATTCACCTGTGTGGGAATCTGCATGTCTGCTCCCATTGGATGACCTCAGTATAAAGATCTGCTTCCTGCAGGACTCCTCGGGTTTTCATAGCTTCAGTTTAAGCCTGTCTTGCTGTCGCTTCAGCCCCCGATCGTGTTTCTTGTTCTAAAGATACTTTGCTGGTTTTGCATCATATATTGGTTCATTGCCCATATATATGCATACCAGCACGTTTATTATTTTCCTTGTATTCGTGTTACGTTGATACATCAGTGACGCTGATATATACGTACACGAACTGTTTATATCCTGTGTTCAGCTATTCAGTTCTAGCACGTTGATCACCCGTGCTGAGCTAGTTATCCTGTTCCTGGTCCTGTTTGTGGATTGCGTTCATCTCTGCGAGGAGATAACAAATCCTTCTGAATCCTGTCCTGTTACCGTTTGTGGATTGCGTTCATCTCTGCGAAGAGATAGCGAATCCTTCTGAGTCCTGTTCCCTGTATCGTTCCAGTCCTAAGTCAGTGTTCTTGCTTATGTCATATATCGGTTCATTGCCGATATATACATATGTTAGTCAGACGTTACAAATAGTTTCATTGATAGTTGTAATTGTAATACGCTAGGAAATCATACTATTTGTATATTTATCTGTGTTACGTTCATCTATCTTGATCCTGCTAATTCCTGACTATCCTGTCCTGTCTTTGTGAGGCACGCCATCGCCGCTACGCTTTGGCTGCCTCATTCCAGTCTGTCTTGTTGTTGACGCTTGCTGTCACTAAGTAGCGGCTAGCTAGCAAGCGTTCATTCTGTCTACCTGTCCTGATCTCCTCAGTTCTGGTTTATGCGCTCAGCGCTACTTTGCGCTGAGACGTTATAGCGAAAGCATTGTTTGTGGCTGTCGGATCTGCACCGGCCCTGTGCGCCACAATCTCCTTTTGGAGTCAGTCCTCCCCTCCACTATACTAGGGATAGCCTGTTTCCTTGTGCTAGTGTGTGTACCTCCTCCACGTCAGCTCATGCGTTGCATGCTGACTGTGGAGAATACACCACCAAGCCTAACATTATGAAAACCCCATTACCAATCCCCATTGTGGGGGGGATTCCCAGAAAGTATGACACTGTTAATTATGGTTCCTGTTCCTTTAAGAAATTTGAAGAACTTAACTCTGAAACAGAAAATGAGTTTTTCTCTGAATGTGCCAGGTTCCTGGCCAATCCCGATCTCCAAGCGACTCCTGTTTCAACCTGGGCACTCCAACTAAGTTATATTTTGTTTAAAGGGGAATTATTTCAGTGGGCATTTGATGTTCTCAATCATTCCGATTTGAAAGAGAGACCGCTGGAATTTCTAGCGTTTGTGATCCATAACTGGTTGCGCATAGATCCATTGCCTTTTCCTCTAAATGAACTCCTGGCAGCAGGCCAATCAGCTTCCCCTTCAATTGTTTGCAAAAATGATCAGCAAGCAGAGAGTGTTCCTGATAATTTTCCTGCAGCTTTGAATAAATCACCAAAAACAGCAGGGTCTAAGGCAAAACGCAAACGTTCTAAGAAACGTGTCCGATCTGCAGAGTCGTTATCCTTAGCGACTGAGACCTATAATGAGATTCTGCCATTAACAGATAATGAAATGCAATTGTCTTTCAGGGGAGTTAGATGGACTTATGAAACTACTAATGAACTTTCATCACTGGCTAGGGAAAATAAAGATTTTTGTTTAAAAGAATTATCTGAGTATGATTATGAGGAGATATTACAGAGTATTGAACAAATCAACTTATTTGTGAAGCAAGGAAAGTTTGCATACACTACAGTTCAACACTCGCTACAGGTATTGGAGATTCTTAAGAATAAGGAATCTGCCAATCACCTGCTAATTAACCCAATATATGTCCCTGCCACAATCATATCTGCAAACTGTGATCTGCCTGTATGCTTGGAATCCTCCATTTGAGAAAGGAGAGATGGAAGCTCTGGTCAATGAATGGAAGAATGATTCAAGTTCATTTTGTCAATTTTACAGTGCAAAAAGTGAATTAGTATTGAATGCATGCATTAAGTCTGCCTATAACCTAATAAAAACTGGTGTGTGTGGTTATGACTTTGTGGCTCCATTGATCGATGTGTGGAAAATTATTTTGGACGATTTTTATGCGATTCAATCAGTTGATACCAGGGAAGACACACTGTCAATTGGAGACTGTCCCACTTCTCCAGTTACTGAGTCCCTGCCATGTCTTGTGAATGTTCCTGTAACTCCACCCTGTACCATGGATAACTCAGTGTTACTTCCCAGTAAAACAGAAGCCACTGATACTTTCTTAACTTTGCCCTGCACAAATTTCTCAGCAGAGAATCCAGAGGTCCTGCTGACTTCTGAGTCCAGCCTAGCCAGTACTCATGAGTCTTTGTTCAGTGAAACAGACACCAGAAAAATCTTGCCTGTCTCTGCAAACACTTCTGCAGAAATTACCTGTGTTAATAAAGTTCAACTCCTGTCTGATCCAGCAGATGCCAATAGATGCACTACATCAGTTTCCGAGTCCCAGCAATCCTGTCCAGAAACCTCAGAACCCCAGCATCTGAATTTTCCAATTTTACAATTGAATGGTGATTCAGATGCGCAAACATTGTGTTTTGATCTTCCTGTTTCTACACCTCACTCTAGTTTCGTGAATAACTCAGAGCGTCTGCTATGTGAATCCGAAATCGCAGAATTATTACCGTGTTCAGAAAATGTTCCAGTAAATTTGCCCTGTACCATGAATTGTGCAGTAGATCTCTCCAATGAAACTCAGGTCACAGAATCATTATGCTGTCCAGCAGGTGCTTCCATGGTTTTGCCCTGCAATATGGACTGTTCAGTGATCCTGTCCAGTGAAGCTGTGGTCGCAGAGTCTTATGCTTCACCCAGTACTTTGGATACTTCAAACCCTCTAGCAGAGGAGTCTGAGGCACTGCTTACCTCAGTTGGTGTTGCAGTAATATTCACTTGTCTAGCAGCTGTTTTGGAATTACAGTCTGCTCTAATAAAACTTGATGAATTTCTGCCCAGCAAAGCAGAAGCCATTGAAATATTGTCCTCGTCAGCAAGTGTGTTAGATACCTTGCCCTGTACACAGTCTGATTTAGCCAATGTTGTTGAGTCCCTCTCCAGTGTTGTAACAGCCGAGGAACTCCAGCCCTGTCCTCTGAATGTTTCAGAAGTCTTGCCCTGTAACATGGATAATTCTGATTCTCTGGTCAAAATAATAGAGGTCTCAGAATTTCAGTCCGGTCTGATGAGTGTTCCTGGAACCCAGCCCTGTATCCTGAAAGATTCTGGTTCTCTGGCCGCTGTGGCAGAGGTTCCAGAGTCCCCTTCCTGTCCAGGGAATTCCTCAGTTTTGCCTAGTCCAGTGGGGGCTGCTGCAATACTGACTTGTTCTGCAGCGCCTCATGAGCTCCAATCCAGTGTATTAGATGAGTCTCTGTCCAGTCCAGAGGTAGTTGTGGAGTCCCTATCTGGTTCAGTGCATGCATCAGAGGATTTGTCCTGTCTTGTTAGTGCCCCTGAGTCTGATTTGTTACTGACTTTGCTGGAATCAGCGACATCTAAGTCTGATCCTGCATTCTCGTGTAAAAGTCCAGTAGTTGCAAAGTCTAGTCATGATGATTTTTTTTTGGCCAGTCCTGGTTTTGGTCCTGTCTTGGCTGACCCTGAGGCTCACAGTTCCTTGACATGCCCAGAGGTTTCTCTTGTGCCAGTGTGCCCAGATGTTCTTTGTGTGCCAGAATGCCCAAGTGTGTCTAAGGTGTTAGCGTGCTCTGATGCTTCCTTAGTGGGAACATGTTCTGATGTTGCCAGTCTGCCTGCATGGCCAGAGATGGTTCTGGTCCCTGAAAGCCCTGATCTTGATGTTTGTCCTTGTGGCCCTGACTCGGGAATTGCCCTAGGTTCCATAGGGGTTCTTGATAGTTCTCCATGTGAGCCTAAGGGGCATTCTGACCTATGGGGATCTCTTTGGAGCTTCAAGGTGTTCTGGGAGGTCTCTGAGAAAACTTGTCCTGGTGCCTTGGACTGGTTCAACAGTGGGTTTTGTGTTGGTAAAGACAGTCCCGGTGGGCATTGCAAAGGCTTTGGCGTTTTTGAACGGTTCCTGGAAGGCGGTGGGTATCGCTCAGGGAGTTTCGGAGGGCTTTCTTCTGGAAATCATGGTTCTGATGGGTGTCACACTGGGGCTTGTAGTACTGATGGGCATGGTTCTGTAGGTTCTGGTTCTGATGGGTCCAGTCTTGTGGGGACTGATTCTGGAATTCGGTCTTGCCGGGCTGTCCCGGTCATCATGAATTATCAGTCAGACTGTTTTGTTGGGAATTTCAGTTTTGAAAAGCATCTGGAATCCGCTTTTAAGGGCGGGGGTACTGTCATGATCGCTGCTGCAGCAGGTATTGCTGCAAGTAGTAGTGCTGCAGCTCAGGTAGTTCTGATCTCTTTCCATGCAAGCTGCATAGCTTTGTCTGCCTTTCCCTGCTGTCAGCTTGTGACTGATTATCATTCACCTGTGTGGGAATCTGCATGTCTGCTCCCATTGGATGACCTCAGTATAAAGATCTGCTTCCTGCAGGACTCCTCGAGTTTTCATAGCTTCAGTTTAAGCCTGTCTTGCTGTCGCTTCAGCCCCCGATCGTGTTTCTTGTTCTAAAGATACTTTGCTGGTTTTGCATCATATTTTGGTTCATTGCCCATATATATGCATACCAGCACGTTTATTATTTTCCTTGTATTCGTGTTACGTTGATACATCAGTGACGCTGATATATACGTACACGAACTGTTTATATCCTGTGTTCAGCTAGTCAGTTCTAGCACGTTGATCACCCGTGCTGAGCTAGTTATCCTGTTCCTGGTCCTGTTTGTGGATTGCGTTCATCTCTGCGAGGAGATAACAAATCCTTCTGAATCCTGTCCTGTTACCGTTTGTGGATTGCGTTCATCTCTGCGAAGAGATAGCGAATCCTTCTGAGTCCTGTTCCCTGTATCGTTCCAGTCCTAAGTCAGTGTTCCTGCTTATGTCATATATCGGTTCATTGCCGATATATACATATGTTAGTCAGACGTTACAAATAGTTTCATTGATAGCTGTAATTGTAATACGCTAGGAAATCATACTATTTGTATATTTATCTGTGTTACGTTCATCTATCTTGATCCTGCTAATTCCTGACTATCCTGTCCTGTCTTTGTGAGGCACGCCATCGCCGCTACGCTTTGGCTGCCTCATTCCAGTCTGTCTTGTTGTGGACGCTTGCTGTCACTAAGTAGCGGCTAGCTAGCAAGCGTTCATTCTGCCTACCTGTCCTGATCTCCTCAGTTCTGGTTTATGCGCTCAGCGCTACAATCTCCTTTTGGAGTCAGCCACAATCTCCTTTTGGAGTCAGTCCTCCCCTCCACTATACTAGGGATAGCCTGTTTCCTTGTGCTAGTGTGTGTACCTCCTCCACGTCAGCTCATGCGTTGCATGCTGACTGTGGAGAATACACCACCAAGCCTAACATTTGGTAGTTGGATGGAGCAATTGCCATTCACTAAGTGCTTATGAAAATAAAGAAAACCCTGAGAATCCCCCATGAGGAGATGGGCTAGTCCAACACCTGTCGGTTCTGTCAGATTTCTACTAACTACTGAGAGTAATAGCAAGACAGGAAAAAAGTAATTTATGGCTCACTTTACTCTGGAAGAAATGTACTTATTTGTATGGGTTTACATGTATTTTACATTTTACAATTTTTCGCAATCGTGGTCCTTTAAGTAAGAGCTTATCAATAATCTAGTATGGTAATGTCTTACTTTTGTCGCTAGCTCCTGGGATCATGTAGCGCAGGACATTTTTCTTCTTCTCTGGGTTCGGAGGCAGCGGTTTGGAGCCGTGGTTTACTGCGTTGTATTCCTTGGCATTAGACCCAATCAGAGTGCTGGTGTGCCTCAGGGGAGGAGCTGGCGGCCGGTCATCAACATCCAGAGCGCTGTCCGACATCCTCTACAGCACCGACTCCGCTCCTGCATCAGGGCAGAGGAGAGCGTGTTAGACTAAAGACTGACAGTTGTAGTTTAAAGAGCAAATAAACCAAGAGTGGAACAAGGCAAAAATATTACCAATCAGTGTGATCAGTGAATATAAACAGTGTATAGAAGCAAAGTGCCTAACAGAATACTCTCATTGGTCGAATGTGCTTACAACTGCAGTACAGCTTGTTTCCTCCTCTCCTTTCTTGATACACCTGCAGGGTAGTTCAGTCAGGTGTGACCATGTCACAAATGAAAAAAGAGGAACTGTTGTCAAAATAACATAATGGATAACATTGCTTTTTTTTTTTTTTTTTTTTATACAGCATTCATTTGTAAATTATTGTCAGTGATTGCCCATTGTCAAATCTTTCCTCTCACTGATTCTTAATGAAATTTATCAAAGGCAGCAACAGACTTTAGTACTGGCAGGTGATCTCCCTGGAATGTTGCTGGGATGATCAGCGGCACAAGGAAAAATTATGTTTTTAATGTTAGAGTAGTGTTACGTCTTTCCCGTGAGGGTCCGTCATCACCGTGGGGAAGTCCAATAGGGAATAATCTGTGCACAAATTATTTACTGAAGCTAACACCCTCCTTTGTTATACCAGTTTGAGTGCTAGTTGAGTAATGTTGTCCAGTTTCTGGAGCTCTGCACCAAACACGTTTATTAAAGCGCAGGAGACTTGGGTGCAGCAGTGAGCAACTTCAGTGCTGTCAGAAGACGGAGCTGAAGTTACTTTTAAAACACAATAATTCGGCCTCCAGCAATTGCTAGAAGCGGACGGCGTCCTCCGTGCCTTACAAGCTGAGCAAGGTAGCTAACTTTTTTTATTTTATTTTTTTATGGACTTGGCCTCGTAAGTCCTTTAATGAAATGTGATACCATTTATGGTCAGCGGCACAAGGAAAAATTATGTTTTTAATGTTAGAGTAGTGTTAGGTCTTCCCCGTGAGGGTCCGTCATCGCCGTGGGGAAGTCCAATAAGGAATAATCCTGCACAAATTATTTACTGAAGCTAACACCCTCCTTTGTTATACCTGTTTGAGTGCTAGTTGCGTAATGTTGTCCAATTTCTGGAGCTCTGCACATCCATGCAGATAAATCATTCGGGTACAGCCTCTGTATGAAAGCGCTGCCATGTCTCCCAATGTGTTAAGGTGGCCATACACTGATAGATTTGCAGCAGATTCGACCATCAGATAGATTTCTGTCACATGCCAAATAAACAGCCTAGGTTAAGCCTTAGTGGAAGGGCGGGGCTACATACCATGATACAGCAATATATAAGGAGGGTTTTGGATGCTGAAACCAGGTTATTTAATAAGGAGTGGATATCCTCAATAACTGCATTCTACTATGTGTCATTATGGGTCCTCTTTAATGAATAGACTACATTTCACAGTATCCCTGTGTTATAATTTAAGTAGGCCTCAGTTACTTGGCCTGAGTTTTATGTAAAAGGCTTGTCCGCAGTGTATGCCTTTAAAATCAATAGAGGTTTTGTGATGCAGGCAGAGGCATCTCAGGGTCTGCGTGTAGCAGAGGATACACGCAGATACTGAGAGCATGTTCCTAAAAGAAGGCCATCGGCCTACTCTGACCTCCACGTACGCCACAGGAACAGTAAACATCGGCCATATTTACTAAACATCCACATTCCTGCATTTAGGTCAAATGCCTCATTGATTATTAATCAAGTAGGTGGGTATGATGACACCACGAGTGGGTCCACCAATAATCTGATCTGGCGAAGATGATGTCATATTTAACTCTTTTCTAGTCGGTATTAAACCCGGAGTGAGCGATGGAGAGAGCATTCTGCTTCTTCCTTCCGCACTAGCTCGCAAGGCCGACTGGGACCTCTAAGCATGTTCTTCCTTTCTGTAATCTGATATAATGTATGCTGTACATAGGTAGTTTAGTGTAACGTAGTTAGGAAGAAGGTACCTGATTGACTTCAGCAGGGAGTCTAATCACGAGCTTGTAACGCAACATGAAGATTGGCATGGCTAGGATATGATTAATGTATCTATCTGTATTCCTGTTTCCTGAATAAATAACGTAATCATTGAAGAAGCCTGAGAAAGTCTATCTCCTGTTTGCTGTGTGGAGAGTCAAGTGATCTCACAGTCGGTGAGACGGTGGTGTCGAAGCAAGGTGATATAAGAACAGTTTATAACAGTGGTGCTGAAACCCTTCCCTGCCTAGCAAAACAGGCAGACGGGGCCGGGGCCGAAGTAGTTTTCAAGATATTCCACAGCAAAACAAGCGGAATAGACGCGGACTGTTAAGCTTATCAAGCTGAGACTGATAAGCTGGTGTGAGTGTGTGGGAGCCGAGCACACGGGCTGCAATTCGAGGAAACCAGCGGCGAAACTCGTGGATGTTAAACTTTGACTGAAAGTGCACGCAGTCATAGCCTAAACCGGATCGCAGGTGACTGGAAGGCTCCGAGGCCGACTGGCAGCTGCCGCTGGAGATCGATCCGCTGAGCCAGTGTGGGTACACAGAGATGACGCTCAGTAGTTCCAGGGATCCACTCAGTTTCGTGGAGTTGCCAAAAGCTGGTCGAATTGGCAGGCGTACGAAGTCCTCTCAGGCAAGTATGATTTACGTTGTTATATGGTGTTATCTGTGTTGTATTTGGTGTTATAACAAGGAGAGGATAATGTGGTCATATGTACATTCTGTGTTAATTGCAGCGTGGAGGCTGCGTGCTTCATTTTTTTCTTTTTTTGTTCCTCCTTCTATGTTGGTTTTGTTTGTTTTTTTTCTCCCCGTCCAGAGACTGGGAGTGATGCCAGCTGTGTTTTAGCCTAGCAGAGAGCGCCCCGCGGAAGAGATGGGGGGGGGGGCAGCTGTCGAGCAGGTGGAGGGGAGAGGAGAGGGGAGAGAAGAAAGAGAGAGATAGCTGAGTAGACAGGAGAGGGGAGTTGAGACAGTTGTAAAACTTAGAAGTACGTTTTTTTCTTCGGTGAGCTGGCGTTTTTCCAGAGCCGATCAGCGTGTTTTTTTTCCTCTCTGTCCGTAGTGGATAGCGTAGTGAGAGGTGCAAGCTTATCTAGTTCCAGTCAGGGCCGCTAAAAGTTCTAAATGTATATATAGGTTTAATGTTGTAGTCATGTCAGACTGATAAATGTGCGTCTCAGAAGTATTAGCTGTTAATATGGTTTAGAGTTACGCTGTGCGTTTGAGTAGTTCTGGGTTATGGCGGAGATATGCTGCAGATGATTTGTGAGGAGAGAGAGGTTTCTACGTTCCTGGGTGATGCTAAGATGTAAAATATTTAGCATTGCAGCTGTGACGCGGTTTGTCTCAAGTTTGGCAAGCATCCCAGAGAGTATAGGTGGCAGAAGGCTGACTCTCGGTAAAATGTATCGATGCTGTGTGTAACTATGCATAAAAATGTATGTTCTGTGTGAGTTTGTTTTCTTTCCTAAAGTTATAGGATCGAGAGGCTGCTATGGGAGCAGCCATCTTAGCTGGCAGTCCAGGACTCAAAATGGCGGCAGTGGAGAGGGCCCGCCCCCAAGAGTCATGGCCCCCACACGTCATGGCAGGGGGGAGGAGGGGCTGGGGGATCCACGTCACGTCAGGCTGTGCTCGCGGCTCCGGGCAGAGCAGCTGAAAGGGAGGGGGGTCGAAATACAGAGACATGCTACTGTGTGTCTCGGTTCTCGAAGTATTTCCCCAGAGGTTTTCCCTGGGTCCATGGAAAGGAATGCCAGGATACGTGCACCAAGCTATTACTGTAAGATTAGCAGGAGCACGGATAGAAAGAGTGTCCCAGCTAGGTGCAGGGACACACGTAGCAGTGCAGGTCAGGAAAGTGTCTGTACTGAGTTGCTTACGGGATTATTCCTGTAAGTGGGGCACCTTAATGGGTGGTGCAGCATGAGTTCCCAATAGAAGGAAAGGGGGACAGTGCATCAGGGGGGTGCCGGAGGTGGAAAAAAGGGAGTTGACCAATCCGGGTTTCCGTCGCCGCTGCTGCAGAGCGGTAACGTTTTTTTCCGGTTTTTGTCGTGGACAGGGCCAGAGCTTGACTGAGAGGTCTATGCTGGGCTGGGGCTGTTTTTGTGCGTTTTTTTTTCGTCCACTGATTGGTCAAATATGTTTTTTCCAGCTCCTATCAATTGTAGCACAAAGAACAAGAACTGACAGCAGGTCATGGGGCAATTATACAGATGATAGAATTGCCATGTACAGAGTGACAGTGTATCAGTACGCTGTTTGCCATGTGACTACCTACCATGTGGGCATTCAGGGATCTGCATACAGGCATGTGACACTGGTATGCTTAGCCCTGCACCCTGTGTAGTTTAAGTGCAAAGTGCTCCTTCCTATAGGGAGGCAGCCGTTTTTTTTGGTAGTCTAGGTAGTGGCACGGCAAACATTGATCAGAGGGTACAACACACAGAACTTCTAGCAGAGCTGGTATCGCGATGAAGTTCTAGATAAGTAAATGCGATAATGAGTAAGAGCATTGCAGGCTCACCTGCAAAGCAGCATCAGGTGTGGCATCCGTAATCTGTGCATGCGACGGCCGCGCATGGACAGATAAGGGGGGATGTGGAGTGAGCTGCAATGAGGTGAGAGCTTTCAAAGGTGAAGCCCGCGGGAGCATATTTTAAACAGGTAAGTACTGAGGATAGTACTGAGGTAGGGGGGTGAAGTTTAACTCCAATCTACCAATAAGAATAAACAGAGTTCATGAGAACCATAGAGCAACGAGATCAATTACGATATATATATTGATCAATTTCAAGTGTACAGAGTACAAGCCGCAGGGCGAATCCCAAATCATTAATAAGAATTGATTTGTTTGTATTTCGATTTCAGGAGTTGGGCAATATGGAATCGAGACAGCTGCAGTGCTGGCAGCAAAGCTGGAGATGTCAGTCGGATAAGCGAAAGGTTCCAGATGCCAATCTAAGTTTGGAGAAACACGAGATTCCTGAAATTGGAAAGAGACTAAAACACGAGATTCCTGAAATTGGAAAGAGACTAAAAACCGAGGTTCCTGAGATCGGAAAACGTCTAAAAAAAACTGACTGAGCAAAGCATAGTGCAAATTGTCAATGTTTTTCTTTCCCAAGGTGGTGCTTGTATAATGAAGAGTACCGTGCTGATGGTGATCCTAGGTTGCCATTCCGTCCTAGGAGAACGAAGAGAGGACATTCTCATGTATAATAAGGAGTTAATGAGAACACAAGTGCCAGGTGCAGACAAATTTCATGGGACAATGTGGGTGAAAGGTCTAAAAGGTCAGGTGTGCTGGCAGGGTGACTGGAAAGGCAGTGTAAATCTGCTATTGAAGGTCACACTCCCAGAATCGATGCACCGATCCAAAGGTTTGTTAAAAGGTACATTGCAGTACAATGGGTACATGCAAAAGGTGGAGTGTGTGATTCAGGGGTACCTTGTCTTGGTTATGCAGAGTGAGATGGTTCCAGATTGGAGAGGAACGAGCAGGAGGCGTCAATTCTCTTACCAGAGAGACGCAGGGGACAACATCACACTCTGGAGCTACCAACAGAGAGTGCCTCTGAAACAACTATACACACGTAAAGGCTGGAAAGCCGAGGGTTGGTGGTTCTCGAAACAAGAAGTAAAAATCGAGATCAAGCCACATTTCCAGGTGACAAAGAGGGTGGGGAGAGTGGTCCCGGGGGAGGGAACGCCAACACAGGGAACCCCATTCACACCACACGGGTCACAACAGGGGACGATATTACACAGTCCATATGCAGCAGCTTATCCTCATGATAGTTGGGTAAGTGAAGAGGTACTCTTAATTGAAAAATTGCAGAGAGTACAGTCTTCCCGACCTCAGGTACATATTGTGCCTCGGGACATAAGGGGGGAAGAGGTCCAATCAGGACAGTTGGGGACATATGTTGTCAGGGAGATGCTAAAAGATCCTGTGCAACTGAGATTGGACAAGGGGAGGTATATCGATTTTTCTGGAGAAGGATCTTTTGCATGGCAGCTTCGAGATGTTTGGGTGAACAAATGGAAACGGTGCAAGATTCCTTTAGGCACCGCCACTTCCTTAGTTCCCACCTCAACCCGTGTCTTACACCAGGACCTGAGAGGTCAACCTTTTTTGGTGCTAGACGGGGAGGTGAAACAAGTAGAGTTGTCCTCATGCGGGCAATTCTCACAGAGGTACCTGTGTTGGCCGGGGCCAGCCAAATTTAGTGAAGAAGCCTGCGGGCTCAAGAACGCAGGAGGCGAGGCTACCATTCAAAAGATCCACCCTGAAGCCCAACCGATAGTTCCGGTGGCTGAAGGAAAGGTTTGTTTTTTTAACATAAGTTCTAATGATACATTCAAGGTATATTCTCATAATTGTTCCAATAAGGGGGAGTTTCCAAGGGAAACATATTGGGTGAATGGAGATCCCATATGGATCCTGTCATCCAGGTTGGATGACGTTGTTTCTCAAATTGTTCAGAGAACTCTAAAGTGCAAAGTTTCACGGGTAGTTCCCGTCCTGAAAGAGAACACGACATGGGACAAAGGGGAACAGGGTTTGATCCAAGACGACCACATTTTGTTACAAAGGTTAAACAAACAGTACACTAAGTTAGAGGTAAGATTTCACCATGATACAGGTGATCTTAACGAGGTAGAACACAAAAATAAGCAGGTGAGTGCCAGTCTGACCTGGTGGACAAAGGTTCCGGTGATGTTCCAGGGACACTCGGACTGGGCCTCTGCAGTTCCGAAGTTTTTTCTACACCCACTGGTCGTCTGGATGGGGATGACAACGTTAGGCATCATTATCCAGGTGAGGTTGCGTGTTAAAATTACGTAAAACAAATTAACCTGGTCCAGAGATTGGTGCCTCATAAACAATCTCCTGAACCAATATTTTCAAATTAAGAGATATACAGGGTTACGGGTATAGGTTTAGTAGTACCTGTGATGGAGCTGATTGTATAAAGGTGTTCTTTTAGAAGGCACCTGGCACTGCTCCCTTGAGTAACAACCAAACGAGTTTCACTTTTCTGTGGTCATGCAAGTTTGTGAGGGATACGCAAGTGACGCAAATGCTGAGCATGTGGTATAGAGGGACTTAGAAGTAGGGCATCCCCAGAGAGCCTGGTTACAGGAAGACCAAGAGGTCTTGCTCTCTCTCTTCCAGGAGTAACCGCCTAGAGCAGAGAAGTTGTGTGAGCACGAACATCGAAAAGTGAAACCTAAAAGAAAGAAACCAGGTACTGGGAGGTTCAGACGCTGGGATCTGCGGGTCAAGCCGTTTTAGGGGGGATTGTTATAATTTAAGTGGCCTCAGTTACTTGGCCTGAGTTTTATGTAAAAGGCTTGTCCGCAGTGTATGCCTTTAAAATCAATAGAGGTTTTGTGATGCAGGCAGAGGCATCTCAGGGTCTGCGTGTAGCAGAGGATACACGCAGAAACTGAGAACATGTTCCTAAAAGAAGGCCATCGGCCTACTCTGACCTCCACGTACGCCACAGGAACAGTAAACATCGGCCATATTTACTAAACATCCACATTCCTGCATTTAGGTCAAATGCCTCATTGATTATTAATCAAGTAGGTGGGTATGATGACACCACGAGTGGGTCCACCAATAATCTGATCTAGGGGGTGGCGAAGATGATGTCATATTTAACTCTTTCCTAGTCGGTATTAAACCCGGAGTGAGCGATGGAGAGAGCATTCTGCTTCTTCCTTCCGCACTAGCTCGGCCGACTGGGACCTCTAAGCATGTTCTTCCTTTCTGTAATCTGATATAATGTATGCTGTACATAGGTAGTTTAGTGTAACGTAGTTAGGAAGAAGGTACCTGATTGACTTCAGCAGGGAGTCTAATTACGAGCTTGTAACGCAACATGAAGATTGGCATGGCTAGGATATGATGAATGTATCTATCTGTATTCCTGTTTCCTGAATAAATAACGTAAGCATTGAAGAAGCCTGAGAAAGTCTATCTCCTGTTTGCTGTGTGGAGAGTCAAGTGATCTCACAGTCGGTGAGACGGTGGTATCGAAGCAAGGTGATAAGAACAGTTTATAACACCCTGCATTCATTTACCAAGCCAGCGTCAACAACTCTGTAGTTCACAGGAAGTAGGTGTGCCCAATTGTAAGACCTCTACTTAGTACTTGGTAGAATGAAACAGGAAGGGGAGATCTTAAAGGGAAGGTTCAGGGAAACCTTTAAAAAAATAAAAATCCATATCCACTTACCTGGGGCTTCCTCCAGCCCGTGGCAGGCAGGAGGTGCCCTCGCCGCCGCTCCAGAGGCTTCCGGTCGTCTTCGGTGGCTGACCCGACCTGGCCAGGCCGGCTGCCAGGTCGGGCTCTTCTGCGCTCCAAGGATGGGCTCTTCTGCGTCCAACGCGGGCGCGCTGACGTCATCGGACGTCCTTCGGGCTGTACCGCGCAGGCGCAGAACTACTGACGCAGAAGAGCCCGTCCTTGGAGCGCAGAAGAGCCCGACCTGGCAGCCGGCCTGGCCAGGTCGGGTCGGCCACCGAAGACGACCGGAAGCCTCTGGAGCGGCGGCGAGGGCACCTCCTGCCTGCCACAGGCTGGAGGAAGCCCCAGGTAAGTGGATATGGATTTTTATTTTTTTAAAGGTTTCCCTGAACCTTCCCTTTAAAGGGAACCTGAAGTGAGAGGGATATGGATGCTGCCATATTTATTTCCTTTTAAAGGGAACCTAAACTGAATAGGATATGGATTTTTCATTTTAAATCAATACCAGTTGCCGGACTCTCCTGCTGATCCTGTATCTCTAATACTTTTAGCCACAGCCCCTCAACAAGCATGCAGATCAGGTGTTCTGACTGAAGTCAGACTGGATTAGCTGCATGCTTGTTTCAGGTGTGTGGTTCAGCAACTACTGCAGCCAAAAAGATAAGCAGGACTGCCAAACAAATTGTAATGTTTTAAAGGAAACATCCATATCCCCCTCAGTTTAGGTTCCCTTTAAACAATACCAGTTGCCTGGTTGTCCAGCTGATCCTCTGTGTCGAATGCTTTAAATAATAATAATAATAATAATAATAATAATAATAATCCAAACATGTGTATAGCGCTTTTCTCCTGTCTGACTCAAAGCGCTCAAGAGCTGCAGCCACTGGGACGTGCTCAAGAGGCCACCCTGCAGTGTTAGGAAGTCTTGCCCTAGGACTCCTTACTGAATAGGTACTGACCCTAGCCAGGATTCGAACCCTGGTCTCCCAAGACAGTACCCTTAAAGAGACACTGAAGTCTTAAAAATCCTGTTTTTATTACAAAATCCTGTTTATTATGTCAGCCCTAACTAAACCGACGCATCCCTGCCGCCGTAATCTAAATCCCCCCTAACTCCTCCCTCTCACCCACAAAATCCACGATTTTCTTGGTCTTGGATTTTGCTGCTATGGGAGGCAGAGCTATAAGCCGCAGCTCTGCCTCTATGCACCGTCTATCAGCAGCGGATCTCCGCCTCTCCCCCGCCCCTCCCAGTAAAGGAAGACTGAGAGGGGCAGGGAAGAGGCGGCTATCCGGGCTGACAGACGCGCTGAGAGGCAGAGCTGCGGCTCATAGCTCTGCCTCTCATGGAAGCGCTGCCCGGACTGCAGCCACGGGGATGCGGTGGTTTAGGGAGGGCCGACATGATAAACAGGATTTTGTAATAAAAACAGGATTTTTAAAGACTTCAGAGTCTCTTTATTCAGTACTCTATCCAGCATTTAGTCAAAGACCCTGAACAAAACCTGATTAGTTCCCTGAAGTTCTGTTTTTGGTGGTGCAGCAGTGGCGCGTCCGACCGCTACCGCCAGTTTGCAGTGTGAAACCGGCCACAGTGGAAACGGTCCCTAGCGTGACCGTATCGGCTAAATTAATCACTAATGATTCTAAAGGCTTCAATACACTAACTGACTTCACAATCATTTCTGCAAAAACATTCAAATGACAATTATAAACTAGGGCCCTCTCCATCAATTTTATTAACCTATCGATCAAAATTTGCCAAGGAAAAGGTGTTCTTTTATCAATCGAACGTGGGTGGGACAAGGAGAAACCTAGCTAAAGGAGCAGGAAGGGTGGAGGGAGGAGTAATAGGAGCAGGTGGGAGGGCTGTGACAGCTGGAGCTGCCTGAATAAGGAGGAGAGAAGGTGGAGAAAGTAAATAGGGAGCTGCGGGCTGCTGTCCAACCACCAAGAACTAAAGCTTCGTATACATGCTAGATGACACTCGGCCAATAACTACCAACTCTGCTGATTATCTAGTGTGTGTACAGCGGCTCCCAATGCCACAGCCAGCGATCAGCCGAGCGGATCGAAACAGCCGATCACTGGCTGAGAGCTTTGTTCTCCTCACTAACCACGCCCACCCTGTGATGTCACAACGACGCCGCTTCATCCACCCTCCAACACCAACATATGAAAGAACAGGTCGCTAGCCTGCAGACCACATCCAGAATATGCATGCTGGTACATTAATTGGCTTCCCCCTAAAAAGGTCATAGACAATAGTAAGGACATTGTGCCTGGTACACACAATGCAATTTCCGAATTGATTATTTCTGACAGCCGATCTGATTTACGATCTTTTTTCAGATCGGTTTCGTATAGAAGTGAGCAGAAAAACAATCGGAAACCAGATTGGAAATAATAGATTCGACCATCAATTTGAAGGAAAATTGCTTCGTGTGTACTAGGCATCAGACTAGGACTATGGTAGAGACACATCAGATTGTGAGCTCCACTGATGGACAGTCAGTAACATGAGTATGGACCTTGTAAAGTGCTGAGGAAAATGTCAGTGCTATATAAATGCATTATGAAATTAAATAAGGAACAAGGAGGAAGGAGGAGAGAGTGTGTGTGTGTGTGTGGGTGTGGGTGTGTGTGCGTGCGTGTGTTGAAGGGGGGAAATTAATTAAAGGATACCTGAGGTGACATGTGAAATGATGAGATAGACATGGGTATGTACAATGCCTAGTACACAAATAACTACAGTATGCTGTGTTCCTTTTTTTCTTTCTCTGCCTGAAAGTTAAACATCAGGTATGTAAGTGGCAGTTCTTGTCTGAGTCAGAGTACAGTGTGACCCTCACTGATATGAAATTACAACTACAATGCTAGGTACACACGATCCATTTTTTCGGTCGTTTTCCGTTCAATTGATTTTCGATTCGTTTTTCCGTTTGATTTCCCGCTCGATTCTCTTATTTTTTTTTATCAATTTCCATTCACTACTATGAGAAATCGAGTGGTAAAACGATCGAAAGTAATATTGGACATGACGGAAATTATCTATCGAACCCATCTATCTAACACAACAACGCATCATGTGTACCTAGCATGAAACACTTTCCTTGCAGAAAATGGCTCCTGAGAGCAGGAAAGAGATAAAATTGGTCAATAGTTCATAGATTTTAGCTCTGGCATACTTCAATGAATGTGTCATTGAGCAAACACAATAAAAACTTAAAAAGTACGGTAGATTTAAATATACAATAAAAGCGGGGAATATCTTAAAAAGTAATTTTTAGGTGTGTGTGTGTGTGTGTGTAGGTGTGTGTGTGTAGGTGTGTGTGTAGGTGTGTGTGTGTAGATGTGTGTCTTTAGGTGTGTGTGTAGGTGTGTCTTTGTAGGTGTGTGTGTGTGTCTTTGTAGGTGTGTGTGTGTGTGTGTGTGTGTGTGTGTGTGTCTTTGTAGGTGTAGGTGTGTGTGTGTGTGTGTCTTTGTAGGTGTGTGTGTGTCTTTGTAGGTGTGTGTGTGTGTGTGTGTGTGTGTGTGTGTGTGTGTGTGTGTCTTTGTAGGTGTGTGTGTGTGTGTGTGTCTTTGTAGGTGTGTATGTGTCTTTGTAGGTGTGTGTGTGTGTATATGTGTCTTTGTAGGCGTGTGTGTCTCTGTAGGTGTGTGTGTGTGTGTGTCTTTGTAGGTGTGTGTGCGTGTGTGTCTTTGTAGGTGTGTGTGCGTGTGTGTCTTTGTAGGTGTGTGTGTGTGTATGTGTCTTTGTGTAGTGTGTGTGTGTGTGTGTGTGTGTGTGTGTGTGGTGTGTGTGTGTGTGTTGGAAGTAAAACCAAAACAGCCTTGCCAGGGTCATATTGGAGCACACGGAGAGCTGCTGTAAAGTCTGTAAATTAGCAGCTATGACTCTTGCCTGCTCCTACAGCTCACTGTAAAGTGCACCTGTGGCTAGCCCAAGGTTACCAAACACATACTCAAGAAGAGGGGGGCCTCTGGACCCTGTGATTATAGATCAGGGCTGGGTCACCTCTTCAGGAAAGAGCATGGCTGTACTGCGCTTGCACGAGAACGGCCGCACCTGCGCAGTAACCTGGAGACGTTTGTGCAAGAGTGGCTCCATGCTTCTGTGCAGCGCGGCCGCGCTCATGCATGAAGAGAAGCATGGCCCAGATCTTCTGGAGAGTCCCAGCGAGCAGCGACGAAGACATGGGAAGCCTCTACAGCACAAACTATGGCCTGCAGGCTGTATCTGGCCTGTATACGCTGTAGACGCAGCCCACTGCTGGGCGTCCGGATTACTCTCCTCCCTCTTTGCAGAGTTGACAGTGGGCTTAAAAGGAAACTTAAGTCAAAAGAAAACCCAACAGATTTTAACTTATCTGGAGCTTCTTCTAGCCCTCTGGAGTCCTCCTCATCCCCTCCGGGCAGCAGTGGTGACCCCCCCGGGCTGTCGCCGCCAGTCGGTAGCTACTGTGCACGCTCTGCCCCTAGCCGCGCGCACCCCGGTCACGGGAAATGTAAGTCTATAGGTGATGCATGTAATGCAATGGAGTGGATTAACAGGAATCGCGGGGGGGGGGGGGGGGCGTGCTATGCATATGACCTGTCAGCACACTCTGACGCAGGGTCATGTTTGTCATTTATTGCGTTGCGGTGGGATGCGGTAGGGACATTGCCTCCCCGTTGCAACGCAAAAAAAAAAAAAAAATAGGTGTAGAACTAGCCTCAACCTTACTGTTCTATTAGCTTTATTTCACACAGAAATATATTTGTTGTCATTTCATCAAAGATTTAAAGGTCCACAAATGTGTGGCTAAACAACAAATGTTATCGCAACGGAACTCTAGTGAAGTGATAAACTTAAAGGTGGCCACTAATGATACATTTTCCTGAACAATTGATTACGAACAATTCTTTGTAGGAATGATCGTAAATGATTGTTTCTGACCACTAATGGACATAAATTTCCTAACCAATCCGATCAGATTGACGGGTTCGAAACCAAAATTCGGATCAATTTCATTCATCTGATCGGATTGGTTAGGAGATTTTTGTCCATTAGTGGTCTCAAACGTTTACGATCATTCATACAAAGAATCATTTGTCATCGATTCTTTGGAAAATTGTATCATTAGTGGCCACCTTAATGTCAGTCTTTAAACATGTTATTCCCACAAATCTGAGTTCTGAGAGATTCATTTGTTCTAGTAATACAAATCTTTGTTTAAAACCAGTGCAGGGTGATAAATACTGCAACGTCTTAATATGGTCGGGGGAGGAACTGATGAAATGGCCCTAAGTGATTTGTAGCTTATAAAATATTAAAAGGATAATGCCGTCCGTGATGAAGGGACCCCAGGGGTTTGGCCCAGGCCCCCCCTCCGCCCCTCACGCCTGCAGAGGAGTTTGTGCCGCACCCTCTGGGACAGCAGATGGTAGATGCCCAATGAGGGAATTACTACAAGACACCAATTAGCATGTAAAAAGGTGACCAGGAGGGTGTCTGTGAGGGAATCACCTGGTCTCTGTTCCCGGAGGAAGGACATCAGCTGCGCGCACGGAGCAGAAGAGAGAGACACAGAACGGCAGCAATTCCCCGCTTACAGAAAGAATGCAATATAAATAAATAATACTTCCCCCAATTTCCTCCAGCGTACCATTAACTGCCCTGACAGCTCCATCCATCCAACGCTTCTGTCACATAGGAATATGGAAGCTGCCATTGCTGACTTGTTTATATAAATAAAGCCATGTGCCTGCCGGTCGTGCGGATTCTCCAGTTTTAAGGCTCAGTCTCCACAGCAGGCTGGCAGATGGATTTTCACATCCTCTTTGCCACCTGTCAGCACCTCCCGTGTGTGTGGGCAACGTTCGCACCAGTGGTGAATGTAGCAGCCTACCCACTCTCCGATACATTGGCCTCAATTCACTAAGCTTTATCAAACACTTGACTGAACGTTTGATAATTTACCTCATGGGTAAAATCTCATTTTGAATTCACTAAGGTGTTATAGATTTGTTGAACGTTTTATTGATAAAACATTAGATAAATATGCTATATATAAATGCTAAATAATAATAATAAATAATAAGGGGGGTCTTAGGGTTAGGCACCAGCAGGGGTGGTTAGGGTTAGGCACCAGCAGGGGGGGTTAGGGACCACCACGGGGGGGGGGGGGGTTAGGGTTAGGCACCACCACCCACCGGGGGGGGGGGGTTAGACACCACCATGGGGGGGGGGGGGGTTAGGCACTAGCAGAGGGGATTAGGGTTAGGCACCACTAGAGGGGTCGGGGTTAGGCACCACTAGGGGGGAAGGGGGTAGGGTTAGGCACCAGCAGGGGGTGTTGGGGTTAGGCACCACCAGGGGGAAGGGGGTTAGGGTTAGGCACCAGCAGGGGGGGTTAGGGTCAGGCACCACCACGGGGTGGGGGGGTGGTAGGGTTAGGCACTAGCAGGGGGGGTTAGGGTTAGGCACCACTAGAGGGGTTAGGGTTAGGCACCACCAGGGGGGAAGGGGGTTAGGGATCGGTAGTAGAGAGTTCTGTGTAAGAGTAGGGTTAGGTTCAGCCATAGTAAAATATTGGTATATAGATCGATATTTTACTAGCGGAATCCAGCAGTAAAATATCGATAATATAATACGTAGCTTAGGTAGGCCCTCATATGATACATGGATACGGTCAGATTGTGCAAGATTCAAGCACTTTATGGTCAGCGTATAAACGAAATTACTTGTTTACTGATAAATTTCATGAACAATCAAATTGATCAGATTTTTATGATTGAATTGTACAGAAAACCACACCGTATGAGTTCTGATAAAGTGCGATATCAAAACAAACTTACACGCATTGAGTTTACCGCATAACGCTTACATTAACAGTACAGTGAAACATACTTCTCATTCACTGTATGGTTTACTGTATGCGACACAATGCACAGGTAACAGGCTGCTACAGGGAGCGCAAAGCAATGCTCACTGTAAAACTTCTTTCAGGCAGGAAAGGAAAAGAAGAAACAGCCTATTTATCTGCATGCTCAGCACTGTACATACACAAGTCTACCTCATCCTGTCACCTCGGGTAACCATAAGTACACTAACACTTTGCAACAAAGCAGTTGGCCACACACGCTAGATCTGCATACTTGGGGCTCTGCAGGAGATCAGGGGAAGGGGAAAGCGAGGAATGTAGCACATACACACAACGGACCACCTGCCGGCCTGCAGCACACAGATAAACACACTGATCACACTACATGTTTTACATGTTTAAGATTCAGACAGACTACTGTCGCCTGAAAGTATGTGATTACATCGGGTGGCAATCCCATGTCTGGAGAGGCATCCCTCTTCATCTGATGGCAGGACATTAGACTATGGCAGAGAATAGATTGTGAGCTCCTCTGAGGACTGTGACTATGTACTCTATAACATTGCTGCTGAAGATGCCAGTGCCATATGAATGCATATAAATGATGGTAGGACATTAGACTATGGTAAGGATTAGCTTGTGAGCTCCTCTGAGGACAGTCAGTGACATGACTATGCTCTGTCAAGTGCTGCAGAAGATGTCAGCGCTATATAAATACATAATAATAATATGGTAGGATATTATACTATGACTATGGTAGGGATTAGACTGTGAGCTCCTCTGAGGACAGTCAGTGACATGGCTATGCTCTGTCAAGTGCTGCAGAAGATGTCAGCGCTATATAAATACATAATAATAATAATATGGTAGGATATTATACTATGACTATGGTAGGATTAGATTGTGGGCTCCTCTGAGGACAGTCAGTGACATGACTATGTATTCTGTAATGTGCTGCAGATGATGTCAGTACTTTATGAATAAATGATACAGCCAAATTTATAAAAACAGGATTTTAGCTGCATTATAATTGTAAAGCACAGAATGCTTGATTTTGTCAGTCTGCTGTCAGATTGTGTGATTTGATTTTGTTGTGGAGTTTCCATATTCAAAGAAGATCCAACAGGCAAATCTGATTTAAATACAGCTGCAGCCTACACTCCTGTTTAGTATATTTGCATTTGCGTAAGGAGCCCTCTATGAAGAAACAGACACCCTTTAAAGTTAAAATTCCTATTTTGTCAAGTTAAAAAAAAAAATCCCATCGTTGTAAGAATTAATTGGACCACTTCATTTAAAGGACACCCGAAGCGAAAATAAACTAATGAAATAAACAATTGTATTTATCTTCCTTCTCCTAAAAATGACTTTTTAAGATATTCCAGAGTTTTATTTTATTTTTAAATCTACTTTTTAAGTTTTAACTGTTGTATTGTTTTTGCTCAATGACACATTCACTGAAGTATGTCAGAGCTAAAATCTATGAACTATTGAACCTTTTTATCTCTTTCCTGCTCTCAGAAGCCATTTTCTGCTAGGAAAGTGTTTTATAGTTGGAATTTCTTATCAGTGAGGGTCACACCTTAGTCACTTCCTGTCTGTCAGGACTGAGTCAGCCACTTACATACCTGATATTTAACTCTTTCAGGCAGAGAAAGAAAAAAAAAGGAACACAGCATAGTTATTAGTGTGTTTGGCACTTTACATACCTATGTCTATCTCATCATGTCACACGTCACTTCGGGTATCCTTTAAGTTTGTTTACCTTTTCTGCACAGACATCTCATTGCATTTCTAACAGACTGTTGAATGAGAGTCAAAGTTTGCTGGTGATTGTTGAATTAGTCAAGCTGTTGAAAAGGAGCAACAAGGACTCTCCCTAATAACTCCTGGAAGAAGATGGGACCCTCTGGGTTGTACGTACTCCAAAGTGTAAAACACCATGCTTGAGAAGCAATGGAATTTGTGGTGATAGTCAGCAGACTGCAAAGTGAAATGGGCCAATCTCTAAAAATCAGTTAAAGTGGACCTGAACTCTTGCACAGGAAAGAAGGAAAACCTAGAGAAATGCACCCTGTATGTATTTAGAGAGTTTAGCCTGTCTAATTCCAACTCAGAGCAGCTAATTTGTAAAAAACAGATCTTAACCCTATGGCCTGGGGCACACCAGAGGAGTTTTTCTGAGCGTTTTGAGTTTTTAAATCTGCTGCTAATGTTATCCTATGTGTCTGTGCACACTGGAGCAATGAGGTTTTGTAAAAAACCCCATAGCATTACATTGGGAAGAGCTTTTAGAGGTTTCAAAAGCTCTTCCCAATGTAATGCTATGGTTTTTTTTACAAAACCTCATTGCTCCAGTGTGCAGACACATAGGATAACATTAGCAGCAGATTTAAAAACTCAAAACGCTCAGAAAAACTCCTTTGGTGTGCACCAGGCCTATATCTGCTTCCATGGAAGCAGGAGGTAGACACACTGCAGATTTAGTGCAGGATTTGTATCAGCTGTAACAAATAAATATTTTTCTTTAACCTCCTTGGCGGTAACCCCGTGTGTGACACGGGGTAAGCCGCCGGAGGGTACCGCTCAGGCCCTGCTGGGCCGATTTTCATAATTTTTTTTTTGCTGGACACAGCTAGCACTTTGCTAGCTGCGCCAGCACCCCGATTGCCGCCGCCGCGCGCCCGATTGCCGCTATCCGGTGCGGCGCGCGCCCCCCCCAGACCCCTGCACTGCCTGGCCAATCAGTGCCAGGCAGCGCCAAGGGGTGGATCGGGTCTCCCAATGACGTCCGCCCCGTCGCCATGGCGACGGGGGAAGCCCTCCAGGAAATCCCGTTCTTTGAACGGGATTTCCTGATCACCTATCGCCGGAGGCGATCGGGGGGGATGCCGCTGAGCAGCGGCTATCATGTAGCGAGCCCTGGGCTCGCTACATGATTTAAAAAAAAAAAAAAAAAAACTGCTGCGCTGCTCCCTGGCGGTATTTTTCATACCGCCAGGGGGGTTAAAGGTAATTATGCTGTTGCTTATCTTTTAGAGCAGAGAGGAGATTCCGAGTTCAGGTCCTCTTTGAGATGCCCAGACACGTTAAAATTAAATAGTTACCGTAGATTTTCCCTTTTATTCGACCAAAACAATTGAATACAGAATAAAATCAAAAATAATCTTTTTTTTCAATTGATTAAGAGAAAACAAATCGATTTTTAAGTTTTTTTAGATAAAAATCTGATCGGATGTATTGGAAACATCAGGGTAATTACTTTGAAAATTGAATGATCTATGGTAGGTTTGATAAAAGAATCTGATAGATCAAAATCTTATTAAAATAAAAAAATTAAAAAGGTAATGGGAATCTGAAAAAAAAAAAATCAAACAGATACTTACCTAATGAGCCTTTCCTCCTCTCACGGTCCCCTCGTTGCAGCGCTGGCCCCGCCAGAGGAGGCTTCAGAAGTCTCCGAGTGCTCAACCGCGAGAAAGCGTGCTCCTGACGGAAACCGAAACCTCCGGTGGCGGCAGAGAGCAGTATAAGGCCCCGTTCACACCTAAAATCGCAAAATGCTAGCGATTACCGCTAGCGTTTTGCAGTGGCGATTTTGCTGCGATTAACGCGGAAAAATCATTAGTAGCATTTTGGGAGCAATTGCGATTAGCGGCTCTATACATGCTAGCCGTGATTGCTCAAGAATCGCCGCCAAAACGCTGCAGGTAACGCATTTGCAATGTGCTAATAGATTTTAAAAATCGCTAGCGGTTTGCGGTGAGCAGGGATCGCACATTCCCGCTCAGATGTGAACTTAGACTGATCTGGTGAATAATGCTATCGGGGTGACAGCGCTGGACCGAGGGATCCGTTAGAGGAACAGGAAGGCTCTATGGGACCCAGAGTCTTCTCCTCTCATTAGGTAAGTATCAGTTTGATGTTTTATTTCATTTTTTACAGGTTCTCATTAGCTTTAAAGAGTACAGGTACAAGACATCAGATACGTACCTAAAGAGAGGGAAGCCTCAGGATCCTTCTGCGTTGTCCCCCGGTTGCTGAGAGTGCCCCCCCCCCCCCCCCGAAGATTAGCAACAATGCATTCACGCTAATCCTAACGGGTCCGCTATTCCTGCTCCAGTGTGGCTGCCTAATAGCCGGCCCAGCTAGCTCGCACATGCGCAGTAAGCCGGAGCCGTGGGCTCTGTGGTACTGCGCATGCGTGCTCACGAGGGTACTGCACAACCCCTCATCAGGAAGAAGAGCTACGCGGCCCTGACGTGGAGAGGGGCGGTGCTCAACAATGAGGGGCTGTAGATCAGCGAGGGAAGCCTCAGTAGGATCATCTTACGGCCTGTTTCCACAAAATGCAGATTGGATGCAGAAAAACTGACTCCAATGAATGCCTATGGACTTGTTTCCACTAAACATGATTTTTCTGATGCGTATTTTCCCATAGGCATTCACTGGAGTCAGTTTTTCTGCATCCGTTCTGCGTGTAGTGGAGACAGGTCCTTAGGGTATGTATGCGATATTGATCCCAAGCTTTGGCTCGGGATCATTTTAAGAAAATAAATCTTGTATGGCCACCTTTACAAGCAGCGCTGTCTGTGTTTTGCATTCTTCAGCTACATACCAGCCAATTCCACCCATATCTGCTAATTGCACCTGTAACCACCACCACCACCTCATCAGAGATGTAAAGCCTTGTCATGTGACGGTAAATTACAGATCTTGCCAGGCCTGTCATCTTCCCAGGCTCCAGACGCAGCTGCAGCTCAGTCCCATCTAATGACAGGTGGTACGGTGATTTACACAGCAATAAATATAAACACACAGGAGCGCAGAAATGGAGTTACAGGCTCCACGCTAAATTACTGCCAGCGACCAATAAAAAGGCAGAGATGGGCCGATGGTACCAGCAGGACAAAAGACAATTAAAGCGAGACTAAAACCTCCAGCATCCCGGGGAGATGAAAGAGGAACAGACAAGAGCCCATCTCTGAAACCCCCTCAGCTTCACCCATTCACACGAAATACAGAGACGGGGAGATCTCACAACCAACCTTCAGATCAACCAATGTTTTCTATCGAGGTCTACCAGGAAAATCTGCTTCCATTTTATATCAGGCCTATCGTAAAGATAAGGTTTCACATAAACCGATAGGGCAGAAGCCGAATTACCTCAGGTCTTGTGTATAAAGTGTCTGAGAGTACAAAGGTCTCTATCCCTCTCCTAGCAACCAATCGGGTTCTGACTCTCTGGTTACCAGGGTAAGTCAAAATAGGTATCGGTGGCTGTGACTGGTTGCTAGGAGAGGAACATTCTATGGTTAAACACTTCATATATGTCACAGATTATTATTGTAGCTTTAAAGTGGACCTGAACTCAGAACTTCCTCTCTGCTCTAAAAGATAAGCAACCGCATAATAACCTTTACAGAAAAACATTTCTTTGTTACAGCCTACAGAACACCTGCAATAAATCTGCAGTGTGTCTCCTTCCTGCTTTCATGGAAGCAGACATGGGTTTAACATCCTGTGTTTACAAATTAGTTGCTCTGCTGAGGCAGCCAGCTGAAACAGCAATTTTTTTACAATTCAGGCCACTGCAACTTTAAGGGCACGCTACAGGGCCGTACAACTCAGCACACAAGTGATTTCCCCGCCCCCTTTTCTGGCCACCAACAGAGATTTCTGTTGGTGGGCTCTGACCGCTGGTCCTGTGTTTGTTTATTTATTTTTTATTTGTTGTTTGTTTTTTTAATACAATTTTGCATTGTTTTTTATTTATTTAACCACTTTTTTCACTGCTACAGTATATCTACATCATCTGTGGCACCCTCCAAGCCACCATGACGTAGATATACTGACTTGCTTGCAGCCCTGCTGTGCACGATCGGGTGCGCTTCAGAGCGCACACCCCCCGGCACTGTCAGTTGCCTTACTAATTGGTGAAAGGGAACATGTGCACACCAAAAACCTCTAGCAGATCCGCAAAACGCTAGAGGTTTTTGAAGCAGATTTTCAGAGGGATTCCAGGCATGTTTAGAGACGTTTTCTAAACATGCCTAGTGTTTTTGTAGAGTTTTTGTGTAGCAGATTTCAGCTCAGCACAGCTCAGCACAGCTCAGTAACTTTGCAGGCACTGATTGAAAGGCAATATGATCCTCCTGCACTCGGCACTAATCAACTGCACTTCACTTCTGGGAATGCTTTCTTTCACTGCGATGTTTGCTTTTAAAGTACACAGATGGACATATAGGTGAAATACATGTAAAGCATGATTGCAGCATGTGGGTATTGTGTGCAAACATTTCTGCTCTCTGCTCTTCCCTCCTCCCATCTCTGTCCACTCCCTGCCCTCTGTCCATCTTCTCCCCTTCTCTGTGTGTCCACCCCCCTCCCCTTCTCCTGTCCACAGCAGGGAAAGACCTGTCCTGCTATTCATTTCACCCCCGAATGCTTCGGTAGTAAAATGATCCGAGATTCGGATCAAAGATCCGGATCTCTTCAATGATCCGATTCGAATCATCCAGATCATTGAAAAGATCCGAACTTCCCATCTCTAGTCGGTAAAGAGAATCAGTGCGGGAAAACACCGCTGCCGGTGTTTAAGACTTCTGGGTGGCATTCATAAAAAAGTATCCATGTGCGGAAGCAGTGCGGAGATTCCCCGAACTAGGCTGGCGGTAGGCTTGCGGAGACACGGAAGCTGCCGAGTTGATACATTTCTCCGTGTTCCGCTCTGCTGCAGCTGCCTGGGAGGTCTGTGTGTCTCCATTCACTTACATTGTTATCGCCACATCAGAGGGAGCGGTACTTCCCGACCTCACACCGCTTGCGGTGATCTTTATGAATTAACATTTTGCTACATTTGTACCGATAATCACCGCACAAGGCGGGGATTTATCGCTCTGCTCGGTAGTGTCATTTTTCCATGCGGAAAGAGGCTTTATGAATGCTGACTTTGCAGAGTGGTCGGTAAAGTCAGCTGTTTTATGCATTTCCGCATGCGGAAATGCTTTATGAATGATAGCCTTGGTGTGCACCAGCCATTAGTCAGTGTTTGCTTGGAAGAACAAAGAGAAATCGAGATCCCAATATGGTGTAGTATTGTTGAGTTGGTTGTGGTTTAAAGCAAAATATTTAATACTCACAAACATGGGTTACCCATAGGCAACCACTTCAAGTGCAGGTGGGGAGTATTAGACCCTGACCCCACTCAGGTTTTTAAGATGTTGCTCTCTGTAGATAGGAAACGAGGTAGCACCCCACCACCGAGGGTGGAATCAAGATTTCAGTAAGGCTTGGTGTACAGACGCGCCAGAGTAGAATAAAAACGTTTAAAAACTGTCTAAAAGAGGGGGATGTACAGGTGGACTTACCTCCCTCGAAAAAACTCAATTGAGTCACACTATATCAATACAAAAATTTTACTTAACTCCACTTAGTGCAACGCGTTTCGCAGGTGTGGTCCCGCTTCATCAGGCAAACAGGAGTATAACTCAATGGGTCTAAATGCAGAAGTAAGCGCCTCTGTCTGTCTGCGTTAGTCAGTGTTTGCCCATTGTAAAATCTTTCCTCTCCCTGATTTACATTCTGAAATTTATCACAAGTGGCAACATTTTTAGTGCTGACAGGTGATCGGTGAGGAATGTTCTGTTTACTGGGAGCTCTAAAGCCTGTCAAAATGCTCTGGGAGGAGAATTCTGCATAGCTTAACAGCCTAGGCTAAACATCACTGGGAGGGCGGGGCTACTTATCCATATAATGCAATATATAACTATAGGAAGTATTTTTAATGCTGAAACCAAGATTAAATTAAAGGTGGGTATCCTGAATAACTTACTGCATTATGCTTTATGTCATTACAATTCCTCTTTAGGGATAACAGCAGTGCAGAGATCCAGTGATTACAATTGTGGGCCTAACAGGCAGTTCCCGAGTCCAGCAGACACGACAGTGACGCATTCAGCCAGCAATACACTCAGGAATACTGTAAATCCTATTATCTCTGCAGAAGAAACATTTCATAGAGCAGGACTTTAAACGTTGTTCGTGTCCGTGACACATGCTGGTCTGCTGTAGTTCTGCTTTAAACAATGAGGTCATTAAATTGGCATAACAGGGCGTGCTGAGTCACAAAAAGGTAATAAGTCATAGATAAACACGAGAAGTGACAAGGATTACAGGTGACAAGTGGCCAATCCCACTCCTGCTGCTGGTCTGTCTTTTCTAACCACCCTTAAAGTGGAGCTGTCAGCGATACTATCTTTCTACGGTAAAAAAAGACAAAATCCTTCTTAGCATTTCCCATTTTAAAGGGAAGGTTCAGGGAGGGTGGGTAAAAAATAAAAATCAATTTCCACTTACCTGGGGCTTCCTCCAGCCCGTGGCAGGCAGGAGGTGCCCTCGCCGCCGCTCCGCAGGCTCCCGGTGGTCTCCGTTGCCCGACCCGACCTGGCCAGCCCGGCTGCCAGGTCGGGCTCTTCTGCGCTCCAAGGCCCGGAACTTCTGCGTCCCACGCTGGCGCTCTGACGTCATCGGACGTCCTCCGGGCTCTACTGCGCAGGCGCAGAACTACTGCGCATGCGCAGTAGAGCCCGGAGGACGTCCGATGACGTCAGCGCGCCGGCGTGGGACGCAGAAGTTCCGGGCCTTGGAGCGCAGAAGAGCCCGACCTGGCAGCCGGCCTGGCCAGGTCGGGTCGGCCACCGGAGACCACCGGGAGCCTGCGGAGCGGCGGCGAGGGCACCTCCTGCCTGCCACGGGCTGGAGGAAGCCCCAGGTAAGTGGAAATTGATTTTTATTTTTTACCCACCCTCCCTGAACCTTTCCTCTAAGTGTGGCTATTTTGAAGCCAATTCTGATGTAATTTCCTCCCTTATGGTGTGTACACACTTGAAAGATAAATGAAAGATATCAGACCAATTTTACCCCCCTCCATGTAGTATGAGAGCCATACCTACACAGTCTATTCTATGGAGCTGAACTCCTCATCAGGTTAAAATCTTTGCAAGATGCTGCTTACAAAGACCGCTGTACACATTCAAAAGATCAGTGTCTGCAAAAGATCTGTTCCTGCAAAAGATCCGTTCTTGCAAAATGCATTCATAGTCTATGATATCTGCAGATCCTCATACACACCTTGTTTAACAGACTTCATCTGCATATCTGACAATCATCTGCAGATCTGAAAATCCATCCTGGTGGATCTGATCTGCAGATTATCTGCAGATGAATGTCTGTTAAACAAGGTGTGTGGGCTGGTGCACACTGAGCGGCTTTTTCCAGCGTTTCTGCAGCCGATTGCGGCTGCGGATCCGCTTGGTCAATGTATCTCAATGGGGTGGTTCACACCAGAGCGGGAGGCATTTTGCAGAAACGCATACTCCCGGGGTGAGGCATTTTTTGGATTGTGGATGCGCCTCTAACTTGGACATGACCTGCTAATGTTTTTCTCCGTTCTGATTGCCTGATGAAGCGGGAGCTTTGCCCGTGAAACGCGTTGCATTACCTGAAGAATCCCTAATAAATAATACGATTGTTTGTCAACGGCTCATTGGCTGGTTTCTGCTTAAGGGAGGTGAATCCACACACATCCCTCCTTTTTTAAACGCTTTTAAAAGAATTCTTTTATAATTACTGGCGCCTCTGCTGTTTGACGATTGCATTGATTGAGTCCACCCTGGGTGGAGCAGTGCATCCCCATCTTTTTTTCTTGTCTACAGAGAGCGACATTTTAATACCTGAGTGGGGTCAGGTTATAGTTCTCCCCACCTGCCGTTTCAGTGGTTGCCTGGTTGGTAACCCAATTTTGTGAGTATATCAATTATTGACTACTTTTGTTTCTAATTATCCTTACATTCTACACCATATCGGGCTCTCGGTCTCATTTGTGTTTTTTCACAAGCTGTTTTTGTTACAGAAGCTGTTCAGTAACAGCTTTACTGTAACAATATATGAAATCTACTACACCAAAAACGCTTCACAAAACCGCAAAATGCTAGCTGAAACGCTACAGAAAAATAACAAAAAGCGTTTCAAAATCTGCTAGCATTTTGCGGATCTGCTAGCGGGTTTTGGTGTGCACCAGGCCTGTATGAGGATCTGCAGATATCATAGACTATGAATGCATTTTGCAAGAATGGATCTTTTGCAGGAACAGATCTTTTGCAGATACTGATCTTTTGAATGTGTACAGCGGTCTTTGTAAGCAGCATCTTGCAAAGATTTTTACCTGATGGGGAGTTCAGCTCCATAGAGTAGACTGTGTGGAGTATGGATCTCATACTACATGGAAGGTGGTAAAATTGGTCTGATATCTTTCATTTATCTTTCAAGTGTGTATGTAGCATAACTCTCCCCTGCCTGATTTGCTCTCCCTCTTTCTTTATAGAAAGTGCATTGTCTCAGCATGAAAAATATTGGCCAATCAGAGAGGAACAGAGGTGTGGGAGGAGAAAACAGGAGTGCACGAGGCTTCAGCCAATCAGGCTGCATTAGTTAAGTCTAAGAGGAAATGCAGAAGCAAAAAAAGACAGCCCAGCATGCCCTGCAACTTCCTTTTTGTCTACCAAATTTTGTGTGTACCAAATAAGAGTCAGGTAAACTGGGGAATGATCATTTATCAACAAGAAAAGTAACAGAGATTTTAACTTTTGGATTGCCTGGTTAGCATCCTTATTACTTGTTTACCAGATAAAAATAAAGAATTGATTTTTGATTTTATGCCCGAAAGTTAATCTTTAACCACTTGACGACCGCAGTGTTAACAAGCCCCCCTCCCCCTCCCCTTTTCAGCCTCTTGCACAGCCCAGCTATGGAGCCCAGCGATCAGATTCATCTCCTTTTTTTGTTCCTAAGGGGACAGGCCGCCTGAGGTGTCCGATCGCTGTGGCCGTTTTTTTTTCTCTCAGCCTCTATGAGGCTCTCTCTCCCTCCCTCTCCTCCATAATCTTTATGGAACAGGACGGCGATTCGTCCTGTTCGGTCTCTTGTAGGCATCAGCCTATTAGAGGATGGTGCTCCCCGGCCAATCAGAGGCCGGGGATTGCCTATCTCGTACAGCGCTGTACAGTTGTAAACAAAGGGATTTCTTTGCCCTTTCGTTTACAAACAGCCTGATAGCCACGATCGGTGGCTAGCAGGCTAATTGGCTAGCAGCCTAATCACGGAACTCCGGACCGTGAAGTGGCAGGGAACAATCACGCATGAGCGCGGCCGTTCCCAGGGAAACTGCAGCCCCAGGACTTGACGCCAATCGGCGTTAGGCGGTCCTAGAGCTGCCGCCGTGGCCACGCCCATCGGTGTTAGGCAGTCCCCAGATGGTTAAAGCAGAAACCTCTGCTAAACTCAATGCTCTAATGGCAGCTTTGTAGCCTCAGTTCCAGCTTTTTTTTTTAATGCACACAATAGTATATTTGCATCAATTAGCAATACACAAACATTTGTGCATTACAAGCATGTATTTTTTGTAATAGATCTACTGAAAATATCTGTCTGGCTTGCTACCAGGAGAGACATCCCTTGAAAGTAAGCCCTAGCGGGAATTTCGAGCATGCTCGATATATAAGCCCTACATCAAAAGTAAGCCCTAGCGGCAGTAAGGGAGGGGGGAGTATGGCTTGCAGGTGGGACCATGTCTCTGTCATTAGGCCAAGCACTGCACTCACTGCTATTCAAGGAGTACAGCGATTGGCCCAAAAACAGAGCTATTGTCCCGCCTGCGAGACCGACTGCTCCAGTAGAAACAAAAGTTGCTGTACTTCTTCCTCATGGGTTGAAGCTTGGGGACACAGCGGGATGGAGCTGGGGGAAAAAAGAAGATGCAGGGGGACATCGGCGGACACAGGGGACAGTGTGGCATGGAGTTCGGGGGGAAGAAGAGGATGCAGGTGGACATCGGAGTACAGAGGGGACAGTGTGGCATGGAGCTGGGGGCAAGAAGAGGATGGAGGGGATCAATGAAAGACACAGCAGAGGCCAAGGGACACAGAAGGACAGGGGATAGAGGAGGACATGGGAACAGAGGAGGACACCAGAAGGACACTAAACGTACAAGGGGGACACAGGGGCACACGAGAGGTGGATCCAGAAGAGTAAGAGGTGGCAACACACAGCACAGGAACTTGTGTGTTCATATAGATATAAGACATCCCCTGAAAATAAGTCCTAACACATCTTTTGGAGCAAAAGTTAAAAGACACTGTCTTATTTTCATACTTCCACAATGCAGAACAGAAGATCACTTGACATAGCCCAACCCCTCCCTCTGCCGAGACTAACACTTTGTGTCCAGCAATGCAACTCAGTAGTTGCTCCCTTCTCAGTGTGTAATAAAACATTTCATACTACCCACACCGCTTGTGTGCTTATGAAAGCCACATGTGCCTCATTACTCTGCTTTGCCCGACATTACTCTGAGTAACATCCAAGTACAGCAGCCCCTCCTCTATGGGTAACATCCACATAGAGCAGTCCCTCCTATTCCATGTGCAGCCCCTTCTTCTATTGGTAGCATCCACATAGAGCAGTCCCTCCTATTGCATGTGCAGCCCCCTCCTCCATGGGTAACATCCACGTACAGCAGCCCCTCCCATTCCATGTGCAGCCCCCTCTCCCATGCGTACCAGCCATGTACAGCAGTCCCCTCCCATTCCATGTGCAGCTGCCTCCTCCATGTGTAACATCCACATACTGCAGTCTCGGCTCCTATTCCATGTGCTGCCCCCCCTCCACGTGTATCATCCACGTACAGCAATCCCTCCTATTCCATGTATAGCCCCTTTCTCCATGTGTGACATCCATATACAGAAGCCCTACTCCAATTCCATGTACAGCAGCCCCATCCTCCATGGGTAACATCCATATACAGTGGCTCCTCCTATTCTATGTGCAGCCCCATTCTCCATGTGTAGCATCCATGTACAGTGGATCCTCCCATTCTATGTGCAGCCCCCTCCTCCATGGGTAACACCCATGTACAGCGGCTTCTCCAGTTCCATGTGCAGCCCTCTCCTAGGTGGGTAAAAATCTACGTACAGCAGCCCCTCTTCCACCTGGGCATTTGTGGCCATTCTGGAAACCCAGTTTTGACATGTACAGGGGCATAGATACTAGGAAAGACAGGTGTGATCATCTAGCTGATTTTCAGCAGGGGTAACCTGGACCCCTCTGTATTCAGTCTGCCATCTTTCGTAGAAGGTTTAGAACTAGTGCAAGGTGTACTTTAAAGAGACACTGAAGCAAAAAAAAAAATGATGATATTATGATTTGTATGTGTAGTACAGCTAAGAAATAAAACATTAAGATCAGATACATCAGTCTAATTGTTTCCAGTACAGGAAGAGTTAAGAAACTCTAGTTGTTATCTATATGCAAACAAGCCATTAAGCTCTCGACTTTCAAAGTTGTGGAGAGGGCTGTTATCTGACTTTTATTATCTCAACTGTTATTGAACTATTTACTTTTTCTCTGCCAGAGGAGAGGCCATTAGTTCACAGACTGCTCTGAAAGAATCATTTTGAATGCTGAGTGTTGTGTAATCTGCACATAGTAGAGAATGATGCAATGTTTGAAAAAAACACTATATACCTGAAAATAAAAATATGAGAATATTTTCTTTGCTGCTAATCTTCTAGTAATTATTCATAGTACACAACCAATTCACTATATCATATTTTTTTTTCGGCTTCAGTGTCTCTTTAAATAAAGCGTGATATTAACATACAGCGACGAAAGCAGAATACTGAAACACAAGACTAAATGTGGGCTGCTCACACGGTGCAACAGTGCTAAATATATCAGCTGTTTGGCTTCATGTGATGCAAATCATTAGTAAAAGGTGTTTTATCGAGCAGCAGGGAAAGATAAAACCGAGAAGCTACACAGACTCGCCGAGACACGACAAAGTACAGGAAAAACTGCAAATGCTCACAATGAACTGTGTCTGGATTAGCGTGCTCACCAACGAAACCATTTCCTGATTGATCATCTGCTCCAATTGTTGCAATCGATTGGAATTGATGGTTCAGGCCCACCAACGGGAAGGGGGTGTAGGGATAAGCAATCTGATCAGACTAAACAAATCATTTGGAAATTGAAATGAATGGAGCTATTGACTGAACAACCAATTGCCATCGATTGGAGTCACAAACAGTACAATCTGCAACGCGATCAACCACAGAGCTAATAGGTTTTAGACAAGTCCATCTCCTCATAGGGGATTCTCAGGGTTTTCTTTACTTTCAAAAGCACTAAATGAGTGGTATGTGCTCAGTCCAAGTGCTAAATAATGTACACATGAATAAGCAGGCTGGCATCTTTGCATACATGCTTTGCTAAAACACTACTTGGAAAGAATAAAGGAAATACTGACAACCCCCCATGAGGAGATGGACTACTCTCAAAACTGCCAGAATTTAACTGCCTACTGTAATTGACAGCGACATAGGAGAAAAGTAATTGAGGGCTGGTGCACACCGAGCGGCTTTTTGGGCGTTTTCAGATCCGCTTGCGGCTGCGGATCCGCTTGGTCAATGTATCTCAATGGGGTGGTGCACACCAGAGCGGCAGGCGTTTTGCAGAAACGAATCCTCCCGGGGTGAGGCATTTTTTGGATTGTGGATGCGTTTCTGCCTTAATGTTAAGTATAGGAAAAACGCAAACCGCTCTGAAAAACGGCAGTTCAGAGCGGTTTTGCAGGCGTTTTTGTTACAGAAGCTGTTCAGTAACAGCTTTACTGTAACAATATATGAAATGTACTATACTGAAATCCGCTGCAGCAATCCGCAAAACGCTAGAAAAAACGCCATAGAAAAATAAAAAAAGCGTTTCAAAATCTGCTAGCATTTTGCGGATCTGCTAGCGGGTTTTGGTGTGCACCAGGCCTTAAAGCACATTTGGGACAATCTGGGAGAAAAGTACTACTTATAAGTACGTATACACACATTTATAATAATATTGGTCCTTTAACCACTTAACATCTCAGTCGTTTTCAGCTTATGCATCCGAGCAATGTTCACCTCCCATTCATTAGCCTATAACTTTATCACTACTTATCACAATGAACTGATCTATATCTTGTTTTTTCCGCCACCAATTAGGCTTTCTTTGGGGGGTACATTTTGCTAAGAGCCACTTTACTGTAAATGCATTTTAACAGGAAGAATAAGAAAAAAAATGAAAAAAATCATTATTTGTCAGTTTTCGGCCATTATAGTTTTAAAATAATACATGCCTCCATAATTAAAACCCACGTATTGTTATTGCCCATTTGTCACGGTTATTTCACCATTTAAATTATGTCCCTATCACAATGTATCGCGACAATATTTTATTTGGAAATAAAAGAGCATTTTTTCCGTTTTGCATACATCACTATTTACAGGCTTATAAAAAAAAAATAGAGAGAAATATTTCATCTTTACATAGATATTTACAAAGTTTAGACCCTTAGGTAAATATTTATGTGTTTTTGTTTTTTTTATAGTAATGTTTTTTTTGTTTTTTTTTATTAAACATTTTATGTGGGCATTTTTGGGAGGGTGGGTTTTAAAAGTGTTTTATTTGGGGAAATATTGGTGTATTGTAATGTTTTGGGGCATTTACATGTAGTTTTACATTTTGGCCACAAGATGGCAATCTCGATTTTTTTTACATGACGTCACTCTAAGCGTACAATGTACGCTTAGAGGGACACAGCTTCAGAAAGAGCGAAGCTTCCGAGAGAAGCTGTCGCTTTTTCAGCGGGGGAGAGGAATCAATGATCGGGCTCCCCAGCCCGATACATTGATTCCGTGGCTACCGACTCCGCGGCCGGGAGTGCGCGTGCATGCGCGCGATCGGGCGCGGGAGCGCGCCTGTCCTCCTTGACGTTTTTATACGTCAAGGAGGACAAAGTGGTTAAGTTCCTCTTTAAAGAGAAACCGTAACCAAGAATTGAACTTCATCCCAATCAGTAGCTGATACCCCCTTTCCCATGAGAAATCTATTCCTTTTCACAAACAGATCATCAGGGGGGTCTGTATGGCTGATATTGTGGTGAAACCCCTCCCACAGTGTGATGTCAGGACCATGGTTCTGACATCACACTGTGGGAGCCTTGTTGCATTGTGGGAAAAAACAACTGTTTCCAACTGCCAAAAAAGCAAGCAGCATCTCCTTCCACTGACATCACCTGCAAGCAGTAAAAATGTCACCATGTGATAAATGTCATAATGTAAATCAGGGAGAGGAAAGCTTTTACAATGGGCAAACACTGACTAAATCATTTATACATAATTATTGTAAAAATGAAGCACTTTTTTATTACTTTATTTTCACTGGAGTTCCTCTTTAAGTGGTTTGTTTCTCCTATATAATGACTGAGGCACTATAGCGGCTTCTTCAAACAAAGGACATTAGGGGGAATCCATCCAACAGTCACTGTCCACTAATGACTACCGGCAGATAATACCTCCACTCAGGACGCACTAGTTCCACCCCACCACACAGGAAGGCGCGGTAATGAGAGCCTGCACACTCTCGATAGACGTTTTACAGGGAAGATGATGTTTAGGGATTTCCGAGGCCTGAGAGCACACATGGGCTCGCTGCTTAGCTAATAAATAAATAGGCCATTTTTACTCATCCGCTTCAACAGCTTTTACCACATGAAATATTGATGGACGCTGCCTGGACATGAATTTACAATGTAACCTCGTTTCGTTTTTTCCCTGAAAAAGAGCATCTTTACGTGCCTAGAGGGTACGTGTGTCATAAGAATACACAAATATATATATATATATATATATATATATATTTTACATGCATACATACATACATGCATACATACATACTGTACATATATATATATATATACATATACACACAGTGTTCTCCCCAGGATTTTTTTAGCCGGGTGCTTCACCTGGCTAGTTTTGGTGAGCACCTAGGTGTCATCGGCCCACCACCTCCTATTCTGTAAGCAGAGTTGCACACAGAAGCACTGGCCCTGCATTCTTTCATCTCGACCCACCTGGCTACTTTTTCATGCCACCTGGCTGGAAAAAAATTCTGGGGAGATATATATATATATATATATATATAAATATATATATATATATATATATATGAGTGAGGACCTGCGGCTGCGCATTGTGGCTGCTCACAAGTCAGGAAAGGGCTACAAGGCCATTTCTAAATGTTTCAGGTTACAGTGCGAAGTATTATTAAAAAATACAAGATGTTCCGCACTGTGGAAAATCTCAGAGGTCATGGTGGGAAGCCAAAAGTGACACCTGTGCTGGCCAGGAGGATAGTGAGAGAGGTGAAAAAGAATCCAAGGATCACCACCAAGGCCATCCTGGTGAATCTGGGCTCTGCTGGTGGCAATGTCTCAAGGCAGACAATCCAATGGACACTGCACACTGCTGGCTTCCATGGATGCAGACCAAAGAGGACGTCACTTCTCCAGATAAGGCACACGAAAGCTTGCTTGGCCTTTGCGAATGCTCATCTGGACAAAGAAGACCTCTGTGTTATGGTCAGATGAAACAAAAATTGAATTGTCTGGTCGCAATGATGTTTCCTTTATTTGGCATAAAAAAGTAGAAGCCTTCAACCCAAAGGACACTATTCCCACTGTCAAACATGGTGGTGGAAACCTAATGCTTTTGAGGTGTTTTCAGCCAATTTTACACTTGCAGGTAAAACCTACGTTGCCCTTTGCTACCGCAAGGGGCCGCAAAAGCAATGAAAGTCTATGGAGACTTTCACAAATAATGCGGTCCATTGCAGTGCGCAGGTAGTATGTCCAACGCAAGGCCTGTAGCGGGGTTACCACAAGCACTGCGCTTAACACACGGAGCTTGGGGTAATGGAAGTCTATGGGCAACATAGTAAGTGTAAACAACAGAGTGCAGTGCATTGCGGACCGACAGGAACCAGAGTGATGTACTTCCTGCCCAGTAGGGAGTACGTCACTGAACGGGGGCGGGTTTATGGGTCACATGAAGGAGGATTTGTGCAGTGATGCGGCAGTAGGCTCCTCAGACGCACGATCACTGCACCGCTATAGTGTAAAACCGGCCGGGTGCGATAGCGCAGAAGAAACTGACCTATCTGGGGGTTGGTGATCTTCAGAGACTGCCAGTGGGACCCGGGAGAAGACCAGAGCTGCAGGGAGGGGCACACGTGACTTGTAGGGGCTGGAAGAAGCCCCGGGTAAGGAAAAATAGTTTTTTTTTTAACTCACCTCATGCGTCCTTTAACCAATATTCCTTAAAGGGGAACTGAAGAGAGAGGTATATGGAGGCTATCATGTTTATTTCCTTTTAGACAATACCAGTTGCCTGGCAGCCCTGCTGATCCTCTGCATCTAATACTATTAGCCATAGCCCCTAAACAAGCATGCAGCAGATCAGGTGTTTCAGTGGTTCAGACTTATAAGTCTGATCTGACAAGACTAGCTGCATGCTTGTTTCTGGTTTTAATCAGATACTACTGCAGAGAAATAGACCAGCAGGGCTGCCAGGCAACTGGTATTGATTAAAAGGAAATAAACATGACAGCCTCCATATACCTCTCTCTTCAGTTCCCCTTTAAATTCATTAACTATAGCTGGCAGTCTTATGGTTAAACTGGTTATTCGCAAGATCATCCTGTTGTAAGTTTGCTTCACTTTTAAAGTCTTTAAGTCAAAATACACTCTGGCTTCTACTGCCACATTGATGCGACTTTCACACAGGAGCGTTTCTAGAGCTTTGGCACATGACGTAGTGCTGTTGATAAACAGTCTATATAAACTAGGCTTTATGTAGCACTGACACATTTTCTGCAGCGTTTCACAGTGTGCAGCATACTATACATGTTAAACTCCGGCTCGTGGGCCAAATCTGGCCCGCAGAACCAGGAGACATGGCCCACAAGTGGTTTTCCCGCTTTGCATTATGTTTGGCCCACTCTACACAGCTAGGGCTGCTATACTGGAGGTGAAACCCTAGATCTCCACCAGGGAAGCCATATAGGGGAGGGAGAGGGAAAACACTAGACACCAGGGAACTGTATAGGGGAGTGAGAGAGAAAGCACTCCACACCAGGGAACCATATAGGGATGTGAGGGGGGACCACTAGACACCAGGGAGCAGTATAGGGGAGGAAAGGGGGGGGGGGGCACTAGACAACAGGAAATTTTATAGGGGGGGGAAATCACTAGACACCAGGGAACTGTATATGGAATGGAGGAGGCCCACTAGACACCAGGAAACTGTATAGAGAGTGGAGGAGGACCACTAGACACCAGGGAATAGGGGTGTAAGGGGGACCACTAGACACCAGGAAACAGTAAAAGGGAGGCAAAGGGGGAGGGGGCACTAGACAAAAGGGAACTGTATAGGGGAGGGAGGAGGATCACTGGATACCAGGGAACTACATTTTAATATTCAACATGTACATATTGCTTAGATCGGTATGTCTTGGTGCCTTACAAAACAGAAGTTTGCCTTCCTAAAACAGAAGGTATCTGCGATTATTCTGGTTGGAGTAAGCATACGAGGTGTCCCTTAATGCATCAATGCTGAATATGCAAATCATCCCTTTGTTGTCCCTGTACGAGCTTGCTGGGCATCTGTAATGCTTGGTGCCTTGCAGCGACTCTTGTTTGTAGGAGTATTACTGGCGGCAGCTTCTGTGGAGGAGGAAGTAAGCTGTAACGTATAACTATCTCACAAGGGGGTTCAGTTACTGGAATTCTGGAGATAAACCCAGAGGGAGCAGCAGAAAGCGTAACACGGCCCCACACCTGTCCTGCATCACAGCCTGTCACCTGATTACCTAATACACTATCAGGGTACTTTCACACTGTGCATCCTAAAAAACAGGATTGCAGCGCAACGGTGCTGAAAAGTCACAACACGCATCATAAGTGTGATGTGAAGCATACAGTACATAAAAGTATGCTAAACTGCAACTGCAAATGCACAAAATGCTGCATGGCATTCTGACGGAATCAGACACACTGCAACACAAATGTGCGGAGGTGAACGTACCATTACAGTATAATTGCATCTCATTGCCCTATACCATATTCTTGTTATGTATTTACATAGCGCAGACATATTTTACAGCACTTTACAGAATACATAGTCATGTCACTAACTGTCCTCAGAGGAGCTCACAATCTAATCCTACCATAATCAGAGTCTAATGTCTTCCTATATATTATTCTTATTATGCATTTATAATAATAACTAGTGCCGTAAGCCCGTTTAAAAACGGGCTCTTGGTCTGTCACCGCCGCCACGTGTCAGCGCACATGTGCGCACCCTCCCACCGCGCGAGCACACATGCCCGCCCTGCTCCTGTCCCAATGGCTGTCCATGCGGCACATGCACAGTAGCGCAAACACACACACACACAGGGACAGGACGCAGAGACACTTACGTATTATTATATAGGATATTCAATATAATAATAATATCCTTTATTTGTATAGGTCTTTTCTCCTGTCAGACTCAGAGCCCTTGCGAGGCAGCCACTAGAGCGCACTCAGTAAGCAGTAGCAGTGTTAGGCTTCGTTTCCACTTGTGCGCGGCATGCATCTTGCGAGGCGCGTTGCCGGCACAGTTGCTCGTGTCTCGCAGCCGAATCCATCTAGCCGTGCTACGCACAGCTATGGGATTCGGACAGTGATTTGCAGAATTATGCAGCAGGGCCTCAGATTTTTCCCTGACCACGAATTCTATCTTTAATATAGGCTGCCAAATTCCAGCCAAATTTGTGGCAGAGGAATCGGCCCAAATTCGCACAAATGGAATCCTAGCCTGAGGGAGTCTCACTCACAGAACCCTGCAGATCCTCTGCCTCTAATACTTTTAGCCATAGATCCTGAACAAGCATGCAGCAGATCCGGTGTTTCTAACATTATTGTCCGATCTGACAAGATTAGCCGCATGCTTGTTTCTGGTGTGATTCAGACACTACTGCAGCCAAATAGATCAGCAGGGCTGCCAGGCAACTGGTATTGTTTAAAAGGAAATAAATATGGCAGCCTCCATACAACTCTCACTTCAGGTGTCCGTTAAGACCAAAACAGCAGAGTTGAATTAAGAAATGGTGACTCTCTTGCAGAGATGCCGGCAGCATGTTTGGTGTAGACTCTCTAGCAGAGATGCCGGCAGTGTGGTTGGTGTAGACTCTCTAGCAGAGATGCCAGCAGTGTGCTCGGTGTAGACTCTCTAGCAGAGATGCCGGCAGTGTGGTTGGTGTAGACTCTCTAGCAGAGATGCCAGCAGTATGCTCGGTGTAGACTCTCTAGCAGAGATGCCGGCAGTGTATTTGGCGTAGACTTTCTAGCAGTGATGCCGGCAGTGTGTTTGGTGTAGACTTTCTAGCAGAGATGCCAGCAGTGTGCTCGGTGTAGACTCTCTAGCAGTGATGCCGGCAGTGTGGTTGGTGTAGACTCTCTTGCAGAGATGCCAGCAGTGTGCTCGGTGCAGACTCTCTAGCAGAGATGCCGGCAGTGTATTTGGCGTAGACTTTCTAGCGGTGATGCCGGCAGTGTGTTTGGTGTAGACTCTCTAGCAGAGATGCCAGCAGTGTGCTCGGTGTAGACTCTCTAGCAGAGATGCCGGCAGTGTGGTTGGTGTAGACTCTCTAGCAGAGATGCCGGCAGTGTGGTTGGTGTAGACTCTCTAGCAGAGATGCCGGCAGTGTGGTTGGTGTAGACCCTAGCAGAGATGCCAGCAGTGTGCTCGGTATAGACTCTCTAGCAGAGATGCCGGCAGTGTGTTTGGTGTAGACTCTCTAGCAGAGATGCCAGCAGTGTGCTTGGTGTAGACTCTCTAGCAGAGATGCCGGCAGTGTGTTTGGTGCAGACTCTCTAGCAGAGATGCCGGCAGTGTGTTTGGTGTAGACTCTCTAGCAGAGATGCCGGCAGTGTGTTTGGTGTAGACTCTCTAGCAGAGATGCCGGCAGTGTGTTTGGTGTAGACTCTCTAGCAGAGATGCCAGCAGTGTGTTTGGTGTAGACTCTCTAGCAGAGATGCCGGCAGTGTGTTTAGTGTAGACTCTCTAGCAGAGATGCCGGCAGTGTGTTTGGTGTAGACTCTCTAGCAGAGATGCCAGCAGTGTGTTTGGTGTAGACTCTCTAGCAGAGATGCCAGCAGTGTGTTTGGTGTAGTCTCTCTAGCAGAGATGCCAGCAGTGTGCTCGGTGTAGACCAGGCATGGGCAAACTTGGCCCTCCAGCTGTTAAGGAACTACAAGTCCCACAATGCATTTATGAGTCATGACTGTGGCTGTAAGACTCCTGCATTGCATTGTGGGACTTGTAGTTCCTTAACAGCTGGAGGGCCAAGTTTGCCCATGCCTGGTGTAGACTCTCTAGCAGAGATGCTGGCAGCGTGTTTGGTGTAGAGTAGACTCTCTAGCAGAGTTGCCAGCAGTGCGTTTGGGACAGGAATAGATTATACCGTGCATCGTCCCCTCCCTGGCTTCCATACAGAACAAAGGGCTCATTATGTCTACACAGGAGACAATGTCACTCATAACAAGAGACAAAACTGCAGTGTCAGCAGCACACAGCTCTGTCTCTGAGCTACAATCACCTTCTCTACAAGTCTGCACCCTGACCTTGTGCAGTGCTGAGAGAGGAAAAAAATGAAAGCTACAAGATCCCGATACAGGGTGACAGCTGTACAGGTCTTCAGCTGCTCTGCCCAGCATGGCCCATTCTACAACAGGGCAGCTGGGAAAAATTATCAAGGGGGGCCCCAAGATGCACAATTCATGCTGGGGACACGCAATGCATGCCGGGAGTTCCCACTGATCATAACCCAGGGGATGGGGTCAGCGCTGCAGCGCTGCCCGGTGATGGAAGACGAAGCCGGTTATTTCGCCGTGCGAAGCTGAGCGCCGTCATAGCAGCAATGTTACACTGTGTGCCCCGCGCATCAGTAATTCGGGGCTCCAAAGGTTGCCAGACCCCAAATTACAGCTCCCTCTGAGTTGCCACAACTTGGGGGGGGGGGGGGGAAATAGTATGCAACGCCGCTGGGGAGTTTAGCGACAGCAGGGAAGGCAGTCATTCGGCTTGCCCTGCTCCGAACTGCCCGGCACCCAAATAATATGTACTCGATGGAAGAGCCCGTTCCATTACACCTCTTCCACCACTGGGCGGCAATGCCCCATTGACACCATTCTCTGGGTTACGATTACGTCATATCATGTGATCAGAAATCCAAAGAGGATTTCGGCATTGCAGCGCCGCCGGCAGAGGACAGAAGCCAATCCAGCCGTCGCAACAGGTAAATATGAACACTCCCTGCGCCGCTCTGCACACCCTGCCAGGCTGGGGAAGGCACCCTTCCCCAGAGGCAAGAAGAAGAAAAAAAAAAACAAAATTGGCCCTGCAGCCACATATAGCTAAGCTTATGGGCTAGTGTTCCCCAACCCTGTCCTCAAGGCACACCAACAGTGCATGTTTTGTGGAAAGCCACAGAGGTAGATAATCAGCTCTGCTGAGACACTAATTGCCTCACCTGTGTTTGTGGTTTTCTGCAAAACATATACTGTTGGTGGGCCTTGAGGACAGGGTTGGGGAACTCTGGGTTAACCACTTCGGGACCGGCCGCTTAACCCCCCTTAAGGACCAGGGCAATTTGCATAGAGGGGGGGTGGGGCGCGTTGGGGAGGGGGTTGGTCAGCCGGATCCCGTCTGTGGCTGGCTGGGCATGGTGTCCCCCATGGAGGCAGGTGTCCCCCTGTAGCTGGCATCTTTCACTCACCTTCCAGGCTCCAGCGATGAGATGCAGTAGCCACCTCTTCTCCAGCCGGCATTTCTGCTCCAAATGACGCTCAGGTCCGGGTCGCGACTTGATGACGTCATCAAGCCGGGACCCGCGCTGACGTCAGACGGAGCAGAGATGCCAGCCAGAGCATAGGGGGCACCGATCGTCGCTGGAACGGCAGGGAGGCGAGTGGATCCTCTTCTTTCCCCCCCTGCCGCCGCCGCCGTCAAAGTGATCAATACGATCCGCCGGCGATCATCGTGATCACGTGATCAGCAGCCATACACGATGGCTGCTGATCACTCAGGGGAGATGCCGGCTGTCATATGACAGCTTAATCTCCCCCTCAGGGAAGGGGGGACGTCGGGACGGTTTGTAAGCGCGGACGTTGAATCAACGTCCGGTCAGAACGTTAGCACCACCTGCTGGACGTTGATTCAACATATCTGGTCCGCAAGTGGTTAAAGAACACCGGAAGTGAGTAGGATATGGAGACTGCCATATATATTTTTTAAGACATACCATTTGCCTGGCTGTCCTGCTGATCCTCTTCCTCTAATACTTCTAGCCATAGACCCTGAACAAGCATACAGAAGATCAGGTGTTTCTGACTGATGTCAGACTGGATTTGCAGCATGCTTGTTTCGGGTGTGCGATTCAGAATCAGGTTTTATTTCGTACAACAGGAGTTGTACCTGGAATTGGTTTTGGCACTATAAGTACCGTAAACAGACAGTATGGTATAGTAAAGGACAACTGAAGTGAGAGGGATATGGAGGTTGCCATATTTATTTGCTTTTAAACAATACCAGTTGCATGGCTAGCCGGCTGATCTCCTTGGTTGCAGAAGTGTCTGAATCACGCCCCTGAAACAAGCATGCAGCTAATCTCGTCAGATCTGACAATGTCAAAAACAACTGATCTGGAAATGCTTGTTCAGGGTCTATGGCTAAAAGTATTAGAGGCAGAGGATCAGCAGTACAGCCAGGAAACTGGTATTGCTTGAAATGAAACAGATATGGCAGCCTCCATAGCCCTCTCACTTCAGATGTCCTTTAAGCATACAGTAGATAATACAAGGACAGGCGTAAATATAAAGATATGTTAAAAGAATGGACCAGAGAGAAGGACCGGGTGGGTAATCTGCTGCCGTCTATGGCACTCAAAACGCTCTGTAGCGATAACTGAATCAGATGCCCTGCAGTTCGTCCTTGGGAAATAGTGAGAGGACCCCCAAAGAAAGAGAAGTGAGACCCCATGTGATTGCTGTGAACCCTGTCCATTTGGAGTCCTGGTTGGTTGGCCGGCTTGAATGAGGAGCAGCGGCAGCTGACGATGGTGATCTGGATTGCATGTAGTGCGATGGAGGCCTATGTCCCATCCTATGCGCTGCAGTGGATTCATACAGGGAGGGCTGCAAAGTCCTAGCTGGCAACCTATGGTAGTGGTGGCCTGGTATCTCCGGTCAGGGAAGGGGGCCACCATGATGCTTGGCCTGTAATCCGCAGTGGTCTCACTCCTCTGGGCTGCGCCTGGCATGAAGAGCGAGGAGGCCCAACCTCTCCAGCAGCTGCAGTGATGGTGGGTTTCTTGGTGACCAGGCCGGCTGACGAGGGTGTAATGGAGGCAACCTGTGGCAGAGTCCAGCGGTGTCCTGGCCAGGTAGCGCTTGTCCCTTTAAGAGAGGAGCAGAGGTGGCTGCATGCGTAGGGCCACTACAACAAGGGCTCAGCTGATCCGGCTCCCGTTGGGGGAGAGAAGGGCCAATTCCCTGTGTGCCCAGGCATACATCTATGTTTCGCTTCTGCCAGTCGATGCGCATCCTCGTTTGTGCTCCTGTCGCTAGGAACTGCCTCGTACTGGGCCTGCGCAGGCACATTGGCTGTCGATCAACGGTAACGACACTTAGCTGTGGCAGGGGACCAGAGGATCACTCCAGGACGGTATGGGCACAAGTCGGTTGCAGGGGGCTGGGAGAAAGTTATGACAGGTTTTCTTTAAAAGGAAATATAGCAGCCTCCATATAGCCTTCTCACTTCTGGTGTGCTTTTATCCCAAGTGTTGCTCATGAGATGAGGACTGCATGTCTTCTACACTTCACTACAGGCATTAGCAGGACAAACTATGCAGGATGAGGGCCTGAACTATAAAAATGCAAGCATGTAAGGCATGTAAAGATGTCAGTGCGTACCATGCACAGACTGGAGAGGAATACTAAACCTCCTGCGGAATCACATCACTTACTGAACAATGCAAATGCTGGGCTGCCGAGTACAGGCAGAAGATGCTGAGCTCAGTGCAATGTCAGGCAGTTACAAATCACTGCTGGCAAAGGTGAAGCTTCTGATCTCCTCTGCAGAAACATGGACCTGAGGCTGAAAATCAAAGACTACCAACACACAGTAAGGGCCTTTTTCCACTAGCCTGCGATTTGCGATTTGCTTCTGATCGCAAATCGCAAGGTACATTAAACTAATGGAAACTGCAGCAGCAATTTCCATTAGTGTGATCCAATTGCGATGCGATTTTGGTCAAAGCGCAATCGTCGTCCTGCCGTGTTTTGTATGCGATTGAGCTGGACTATAATGAATATAGTAGCTCAATCGCAATCGCATGGTGGAAATTGAAACGCGATTGCGATCGGAATCATTTCATAGTGGAAAAGAGCCCTAATCGTTGTTCAAAGTGTCTGGTGCTGATCACATTGGGTAATAGCTGCAGAATAATCACTGTACAGACTGGCTGCATGGCTATAGCTGCTCTGTTATGGTGGGGGGGGGGGGGGGAGTATGAGTAGGAAGCACTCACAATACAGGCTCTTTGTTTTGGTTGTTTAGTGATCTGGCGGGGGATTTCTGTCAGCACAATGATCCCTCAGGTGACAGTGCAGTGCCAACACTGTACATACTGACGTGCCACCAGCCTCCAGGCTAGTGATGCATCTGTTCCTATGGAGGGCAGAGGGAAAGGGGAGAACAATGCGGATTTATAACATCACTGCTGTTTGTACAGCTCCCATGCAGAGAAATGACGACCTACTGAACTTTTCATCACTATCTTGCTATCTATGTTTGAACAGCCACACAGGAGTTTTATGGCCTCTATGTAGTTTTCTGTACAGCTTCCTGCAATGGTTTATTATCCAATAAATAAACAGGGAAAAAAAAGTACTGTAAATAAATGAAGGGTACACAGGCAAGTAGGATTGGTAGCATACGTTTATTTTATAATGCCATATGTTACTTCAGGTACAGCGATGTCAGCCCCCGAACACCAGTGAGCTAAATATTTACCTGCTGGGATCGAGCTCAAGCAAGTAGCAGCTTTCCGATAAGGCGCAGGCAGAAGTAGCCAGCAGACCGGATCGAGCTCGGCTATTTCTGCCTAAGCCCGATCGGAAAGCCGCTACCGTGCCTGTGCTGGAGCCAGGGAAGGTAAATATTGCAAGTACTTCTGCGCCACAGCTGACATGCTTGTTGGCTGTAGTTTCAGGAGAACCAGCGATGGAACCGAGGGACAGAGGAGGATGGGGGGAGCCTCATTAGGATCCAGAGACTTCTCCCTCCTGAGGTAGGTATCCCCCGGGGGTGAGGGGGGGAGCATTACAGTGTCTCTAACTGTGCAACCAAGTCAGTACAAAACCATGGGAACGTCAATTGCGTCACACTTCGACATTTTATCACCCATCCTGCCTATGTCATAAAACTGCAGTGCTGTGATTCAGTTGTCCGGTGCCGCATACATCATGCAGGGACGGATCAAGACCAAGTTGCACCTGGGGCAAGGTCAGGTTTTGGCGCCTAAAGGTCAGGTTTTGGCATGTAAACTGCCATTCATTTTGCTGCCTTTTTAGGAATTCAACAAACTGCGCCTGGGGCAAGATACCCGCTCGCCCCCCCCTAGATCCGTCCCTGACATCATATGAGGATAATATGAAGAACACACTGTGCAGATTACACGCCATAAAACTGTGTACTTTACAGCACCTTCAATGTTTACAACCGGCCACTTCCTGATCCTGCAAATGTCACACACATCCAATCCATCACTAAAGCATAAATCACTGTATGGCCTGATTACACAGAGGTCACTGCAAGGCAGATGAAATGCAGATGTGGCATGTTGTTCTTCTAAACAGACGCACCTGTCGGAGAGCAGCGATGACACACAGCCGGCTATTTATAGTCATGTCTTAGACACAATAACAGCTTCCGCTCTTCAACAGTATAAATCTCTCTTCACCTTCTCAACAGCCTCTCTACCGTCTCTGGAACTCCCTTCCACATACTCTCTGGCACTCTCCAACCCTGGAAACTTCAGTTCAGTGACCTACTAAACCCAAAATTGAGAAAAAAAACTCTAATAAGAAATCTCACTAATATTATAAATGCGAAAGTTTGGATGTTTGGTACTCAATCACACAACAATGGCTGAACGGATTTGAATGAAATTTGGCACACACATAGCACATTGCCTGGAATAACATATAGGATACTTTTTAACCCCATAACCAAAAAGTGGGCGGAGACAAATACAAATTTCACTGGGAAAATGTAAACTGCAGCCATTCCTACACTGTTAATGGTGGGGTTCTCAAACTTTGCACAGTTGGTCACTGGGTGACTGTGATTAATATTCAGGAAAGTGGGCGGAGCCTACAAAAGCCAATCAAAACTCACCCATTGATTTTCAAGGGGAATATTTGATTGCTGCCATTTTTGCACTGTTAATGGCGCAAGCCTCCAACACTGGTGTAGTTGGTCATTGGGTGACTGGGGTTCAAATTCACAAAAAGGGGTGGAGCCACAGCCAGATTTGTTTAATTTAAATGCAAATTATTGATGCCAAAGACCGCAAAGCTCACAAACTTGGTTATTGAGTAATTGAGTATTAAAGAGAAACTCCGACCAAGAATTGAACTTTATCCCAATCAGTAGCTGATACCCCCTTTTACATGAGAAAGCTATTCCTTTTCACAAACAGACCATCAGGTGACGCTGTATGACTGATATTGTGGTGAAACCCCTCCCACAAGAAACTCTGAGGACCGTGGTACTCCTGGCAGTTTCCTGTCTGGGAACCTTGTTGCATTGTGGGAAATAGCTGTTTACAGCTGTTTACAACTGCCAAAAAAGCATGCAGCGGCTAAATCACCTGCCAACAGTAAAAATGTCCTCATGTAATAAATGTCAGAATGTACATCAGGGATTTAAAATTTACAATGGGCAAACACTGACTAAATCATTTATACATAATTATTGTAAAAATGAAGCACTTTTGTATTACATTATTTTCACTAGAGTTCCTCTTTAAGGTTAGAAAAAGAGGGTGGAGCCAACTCCTGCCAAATACATACCCGGGCAACGCAGGGTCATCAGCTAGTATATTGATAAGTGACTATAAACAGCCTACAGAAGCAAAATTCTGTACAGAATACCTATTTCGTGAGCCAAGCTTGCATTTCACTGCAGTACAGCTCACTTCCTCTACTCTCTGGATTCAGCTGGTGGGAAGGTTAAACAGGAGTGACCGTGTAACACCCATAGCAGGAACAAGAAGAGATGGCAGACTACATTTACCAGAATCCCTGCAGTACAGAAGAAACCATGTGTGCACATGAGGAGGGGAGGGCTTGTACGTTACAGGAAGTAGTTGGTATGCAATTGTAAGACCACAAAGGTGACTAGCCAGGCAACATATAATTGCAAATATCGAAGAAAACATATAACTGCACAGCTGTAAGCAAGCAAAGTGCAGCTCCAAAAGGTGATGCTTACAACTTACTCAAATCAACATAATTACTTTGAGAATTGTCTCTATATGATTTGGAGTTTTGTTTATTCATCTTGTTTCACTAGTTTAGATTTTTATGCATCTAAAACGTAGGTGTGGTTTCTGAAATAATAAAATACCATAGGCAGAGTTTACTGAGTTCCAATCTCTTATTTAATAGAAGTAAAAAAATAACCACTGGATTCCCTCTACTCCCCACTGTCATATCAGTTTACTTGTAGAAAGTACTGCAAGTCTCAGCATGCCATAGTGTACCCACAGATGGCATTACAAGTTCCACCATGTCACAGCATACCTGTACACTACAAGTCCCAGCATGACATAGTGTACCCACAGATGGCAGTACAAGTTCCACCATGCCACAGCATACCTGTACTCTACAAGTCCCAGCATGACATAGTGTACCCACAAATGGCAGTACAAGTTCCACCATGTCACAGCATACCTGTACACTACAAGTCCCAGCATGACATAGTGTACCCACAGATGGCAGTACAAGTTCCACCATGTCACAGCATACCTGTACACTACAAGTCCCAGCATGACATAGTGTACCCACAGATGGCAGTACAAGTTCCACCATGTCACAGCATACCTGTACACTACAAGTCCCAGCATGACATAGTGTACCCACAAATGGCAGTACAAGTTCCACCATGCCACAGCATACCTGTACACTACAAGTCCCAGCATGCCATTGTATACTTGTAGATGGGCACTAATAATCACAGTGCGCCTGCAAATGACACTACAAATCTCAAGCATGCCAGTGTCATTGTAGAAGCCACTACAAGTCCCAGCATGCCATAGAGTACCCACAGATGGCACTACCAGGGTTGTCATTTCATAGTATACACGTAGTTGTCACTACAAGTCCCAGGATATTGCAGTGCACCTGCTGATGGCACTACCAGTCCTAGCACGTCATGTTATACCTGTAGATGCCAAGTCCCAGCATGTCAGTACCTGTAGATCCCACTAAAAGTCCAAGCATGTCATAGTCATGTACCTGTAGGTTCCGAGGCCCAGCATGTCAGTGCAACAGCAAATGCCACTACAAGTCCCAGAAAATTATAGTTTACATTCAGAAGGCACTAAAAAGTACCAGCAAGTCATAGTATATTTGTGGATGGCACTACAGATAAGATAGAGAACTTTTAGATGCCACTAACAATCTCAGCAGGTCATTGTATAAATGCTGATGTCACTACAAATGCCAAAATGTTATAGTATACATGTAGATACTACAAGTCTCAGAATGCCATAGTGTGTCTGTAGGTGTCAGTACATGTCCCAGCATGCCACAGTACACCTGAAGCTTGCACTACATGCCCCAGCATGCCAATGTGTACCTGTAGATGGCACTACATGCCCCAGCATGCCATTGTACACCTGAAGCTTGCACTACATGCCCTAGCATGCCAATGTGTACCTATAGATGGCACTACATGTCCCAGCATGCCATAGTACACCTGAAGATGGCACTACATGTCCCAGCATGCCAATGTGTACCTGTAGATGGCGCTACATGCCCCAGCATGCCAATGTGTACCTATAGATGGCACTACATGTCCCAGCATGACACAGTACACCTGAAGATGGCACTACATGCCCCAGCATGCCAATGTGTACCTGTAGATGGCACTACATGCCCCAGCATGCCAATGTGTACCTATAGATGGCACTACATGCCCCAGCATGCCAATGTGTACCTATAGATGGCACTACATGTCCCAGCATGCCAATGTGTACCTATAGATGGCACTACATGTCCCAGCATGCCAATGTGTACCTGTAGATGGCGCTACATGCCCCAGCATGTCAATGTGTACATGTAGATGTCACTACATGTCCCAGCATGCCAATGCGTACCTATAGATGGCACTACATGTCCCAGCATGCCAATGCGTACCTATAGTTGGCACTACATGTCCCAGCATGCCAATGCGTACCTATAGTTGGCACTACATGTCCCAGCATGCCAATGTGTACCTTCAGGCGACACTACATGTCCCAACATACCAATGTGTCCCTGTAGACGGCACTACATGTCTATGATAGTGTACCTTAAGATAGTGTACCTTAAGATGGCACTACATGTCCAAGAATACCTATGTGTACATGTAGATGGCACTGCATGACCCAGCATGTCACCATAGTGTCCCTGTAGATGGCACTACATGTCCCAGCATGTCACCATAGTGTCCCTGTAGATGCCACTACGTGTCACCATAGTGTACCTTAAGATGGCACTACATGTCCCAGCATGTCACCAGTGTCCCTGTAGATGGCATTACATGTCCCAGCATGTCACCATAGTGTCCCTGTAGACGGCACTACATGTCCCAGCATACCTATGTGTACCTGTAGATGCCACTACGTGTCACCATAGTGTACCTTAAGATGGCAATACATGTCCAAGAATACCTATGTGCAGGGGCGTAGCAATAGGGTGCAGAGGTAGCGACCGCATCGGGGCCCTTGGGCCAGAAGGGCCCCGAAGGGCTCTCCCTCAACTACATTATTAGCTCTCTATTGGTCCTGTGCTCATAATAATCACTTCTGTAGATGCTTTGAATAGTAGTAATCACTAACACACTGTTCCCCATCCCCTTCTTGCACCCCTGACACTGTAGTTGTCATTGGCAGGTTTTGTTGCGCCGTATCAATTGTTATGTATAGAGTGCTTGGGGGGGCCCCAATGTAAAACTTGCATCGGGGCCCACAGTTCCTTAGCTACGCCACTGCCTATGTGTACATGTAGATGGCACTACATGTCCCAGCATGTCACCAGTGTCCCTGTAGATGGCACTACATGTCCCAGCATGGCACCATAGTGTCCCTGTAGATGGCACTACATGTCCCAGCATGGCACCATAGTGTCCCTGTAGATGGCACATGCAGTTAGTGATACAAGTCTCCCCATCAGTTAGTATGCAGAGACTTGCAGCGCTGAGTCCCCTCTCCCCCGGTGGTGCTGGTACCTGCACAGGTGAATGGGCGAGCAGTGCTTCTCTCCTCCGCAGTCCTCCTTGTACAGCGCTGGCAAATCACACCCACCCGGCTCCTCTCAGCACTCACACTGACCGCTCACCACACTCCATCTCCAGGCCACGCCCATCCATCTCAGCCTCCAATCCCCAGAGATCACCACGCCCCCTCACTCTGCCTCTGCCTAACCAGCGTTCTCTTACTTCTCGCTTCATCAAGCAGCTGGCACGGCTAACCACGCCTTCGTCCCAAGAGGAGGACCAGTAAGCTTGCAGCTCTTGCTCAGTGGACACCACCCTTTTCTAATTAACTAGGTGGCAAGCTCCGCCCCCCATGCAGCACGTAATCCTCCAGATGTGAGAAAGGAGCGGCACGTGTGTGGCATGATTTTAACTCCTTCGTGCACTGCGGTCTTCACACCTCCCAGCTGCATTATTCTGTCTGGTGACATCTGTGAGAGGGAGGCGGGCTGGTCTTAGGTTTGGCTACCTAGTTCTAACCCTGAGCTGAACCTTTCCACTAAACCCAGCCACACTGTCCTTATTGGTGCCTTACTCTGTTGGCTGTCAGTGTGATATACATTTTTGAAATTAAATGTTATCACATTTTTGCAACCAGTTGCAATTATTTATAGCTCATAGTATCATAGATCATCAAGTACAGTCTAACTAATGAATATTACTATCAGAAAATGCAACCTTACGCTATTCTCACACCTCACAAAGAACCCTTCCCTCTACTGATGCCTAACTTTAATTATTACCCGTGCCGGTGCCAATTTCACCAAAAAATAATCGTAAAGTGGGCAGCAGCCACCAGAAAATCGTAATGTAGGCAGCATTCACCAGAAAATCGTAAAGCGGGCAGCAGTCACCAGAAAATCGTAAAGCGGGCAGCAGTCACCAGAAAATCGTAAAGCGGGCAGCAGTCACCAGAAAATCATAAAGTGGGCAGCAGTCACCAGAAAATCATAAAGTGGGCAGCAGTCACCAGAAAATTGTAAAGCGGGCAGCAGTCACCAGAAAATCGTAAAGCGGGCAGCAGTCACCAGAAAATCATAAAGCGGGCAGCAGTCACCAGAAAATCGTAAAGCGGGCAGCAGTCACCAGAAAATCATAAAGTGGGCAGCAGTCACCAGAAAATCGTAAAGCGGGCAGCAGTCACCAGAAAATCGTAAAGTGGGCAGCAGTCACCAGAAAATCATAAAGCGGGCCGCAGTCACCAGAAAATCGTAAAGCGGGCAGCAGTCACCAGAAAATCGTAAAGCGGGCAGCAGTCACCAGAAAATCGTAAAGCGGGCAGCAGTCACCAGAAAATCATAAAGTGGGCAGCAGTCACCAGAAAATCATAAAGCGGGCAGCAGTCACCAGAAAATCATAAAGCGGGCAGCAGTCACCAGAAAATCGTAAAGCGGGCAGCAGTCACCAGAAAATCATAAAGTGGGCAGCAGTCACCAGAAAATCGTAAAGCGGGCAGCAGTCACCAGAAAATCGTAAAGTGGACAGCAGTCACCTGAAAATCATAAAGTGGGCAGCAGTCACCAGAAAATAGTAAAGTGGACAGCAGTCACCAGAAAATCGTAAAGCGGGCAGCAATGACCAGAAAATCGTAAAGCGGACAGCAGTTACCAGAAAATCGTAAAGTGGGCAGCAGTCACCAGAAAATCGTAAAGTGGGCAGCAGTCACCAGAAAATCGTAAAGCGGCAGCAGTTACCAGAAAATCGTAAAGTGGGCAGCAGTCACCAGAAAATCGTAAAGCGGGCAGCAGTCACCAGAAAATCGTAAAGCGGGCAGCAGTCACTAGAAAATCGTAAAGCGGGCAGCAGTCACCAGAAAATCATAAAGTGGGCAGCAGTCACCAGAAAATCATAAAGTGGGCAGCAGTCACCAGAAAATCGTAAAGCGGGCAGCAGTCACCAGAAAATCGTAAAGCGGGCAGCAGTCACCAGAAAATCGTAAAGCGGGCAGCAGTCACCAGAAAATCGTAAAGCGGGCAGCAGTCACCAGAAAATCATAAAGTGGGCAGCAGTCACCAGAAAATCATAAAGTGGGCAGCAGTCACCAGAAAATCGTAAAGCGGGCAGCAGTCACCAGAAAATCGTAAAGTGGACAGCAGTCACCTGAAAATCATAAAGTGGGCAGCAGTCACCAGAAAATAGTAAAGTGGACAGCAGTCACCAGAAAATCGTAAAGCGGGCAGCAATCACCAGAAAATCGTAAAGCGGACAGCAGTTACCAGAAAATCGTAAAGTGGGCAGCACTCACGAGAAAATTGTAAAGCGGGCAGCAGTTACCAGAAAATCGTAAAGTGGGCAGCAGTCACCAGAAAATCGTAAAGCGGGCAGCAGTCACAAGAAAGTCGAAAAGCAGCAGCAGTCACAAGTGATAAAGCGGGCAGCAGTCACCAAAAAAAAAATGCACCTGTAAAAAAAATAATTTACTCACCTGACAGAAGTCTCCTCTCTGGCGCGCAGCTCCCCCAACGATCCTCCAGCAACAAATCTCTCGCGCTCACAGGCAGAGAGCAGGGCTACGGGAAGATGGCGCCCGAAGCCCTGTACTAGAGACACAAATAGTCCCCAGTGCAGGGCTTCGGACGCTATCTTTACGTAGCCCCGTTCTGCCTCCCGAGAGACTGCGAGCTGTGGGGAATGAACTGGTGCGGCTTATATTAGACGCTGCGGCCAGTTCAACACCTGGCTGAGGGGTCCCACAATTGGGCGGGCGGCAGCCCCGGGCCACCCTGCGGCTGATGGGATGCATCCCCGATAGTTATGTCACTGAACCGGAGAGGACAGCGAGGGAGCCCACGAAGCTCATAAGGCTGGAGGAAGCCCCAAGTAAGTATAAATACACCACGATGACCATCTCAGGTTCACTTTAAACTCCCCCACCTGACGGCTAACCTTAGCCACCTTCCCGCCACAACTAAGTAAAAAAAATACGGAAAACATCAGTTGGTCGCTCAGTTGCAAAAATTTACAGCCAGGATTCTGAAAGACAGACGGGCATGCGCAGTCGGGAAGTTGCAAAATCGAATAAGTCGCAAAATATTTCACTACACCGCCTAAACTAGGCACTAGAGTAGCTGAGGGAACCCATGGCCACTTACTGCTCTGGGCAACTTGGTTGCCTCCACTAATTTGTAAAAGAAAGAAAATAGGGGACCCAGCAGGAAACCCAATTCACACCACCAAGAGAATCGGTATAGTAATGTTCCACAATCGGAAGCAGTAGCCAAAGTGAGCGCCGTGCTGAAGGCCACAGGCAAGGGTTCTGGTGTGCAATTTTAGTATCAGTGTTTCCCACTGAGTCCCCAATTCCTTAGTGGATGTGACCAAGTTGCCCAGAGCAGGAAACTGCCATTGGCCTACGATGTTGCCTGCTGGGTCCCCTCAACTAGATAGGCACCAAAACTTATTGGTGCCCAGGGCCGAGGCAGAGGCGAGAGAGGCTCCAGCCTCAGGGCGTAGTGTTGGAGGGGGCGCACAACTCACTCAGCTATCATCCCCCTATTGTGTTTGAAGCAGAGAGAAATAAGAAAAGGAGATATGCGGCAGTGGCTGCAAGCCAGATAGAGATTAAGGTGTTAGGGGCCCTGGGGCCCCTCTTAGTCTAATAGCAATCAGTGTGTGACGGCTGGGGTGGGAGGGATGGAGGGTCGCACTTTAGTGTCTCAGCCTTAGGTGCTGGAGGACCTTGTCCTGCCTCTGTTGGTGCCTTATCTAAAGCTATGTACACACACTAGATAAAAGTCAGCCTGTGCTCCCCAGCCCCAGTATAAGCAGCACAGGGGTAGTTGTGCTTGTCTCACCTCCTCCAGGCTCCAACGTTGTCCATCCATCCTCTACAGGTCACCAGTCGCTCTACATCCTGATTCCACTCCTGCACATAGCAGGATTACTGCCGCATGAGGAGATTTAAATGGGCATAAGGTTAGAAAGACGGAGCTGGGAAAAAAGGGCGCAGGCAGCTAGTGGACAAAAAGGGCGCCGCCATTCACTCCCATAATAAATAACGTTTAATGGGCGCAGAGCAGGAAAAAAGGGCGCCGGAGCTAAATAAAGTTTACAAACGGCGCCCGGAGATGTTTAATGATTTATAACTGAGCTTGTGGTGATTTACGTTTATAAAATGCACCCGTGCCGAATAACGTTTATAAAAATACTAAACATATTTATCCTATTTAAAGGGACTCCGAGCTCTGAAAAAAAAGGAAAGTTGTACTCACCAGGGGCTTTTTCCAGCCCAGTGCTGGTCGGAAGGTCCCACACCGGCGTCCTGGCTCCTCTCCTTCTCCCCGCTCCGGAATGGCTGGCAGGCCGCAGCCCGGGCGACACTCTCCCGAGTGTCGGGCTGCTTCTTCCGCATATGACGCGGTTTACGTCACACGCCGGCCGCCTCGCGTCATCACGGCGGCCGGCGTGAAAGTACTGCGCATGCGCGCTTTGTTCGCGCATGCGCAGTACTTTCACGCCGGCCGCCGTGATGACGCGAGGCGGCCGGCGTGTGACGTAATCCGCGTCATATGCGGAAGAAGCAGCCCGACACTCGGGAGAGTGTCGCCCGGGCTGCGGCCTGCCAGCCATTCCGGAGCGGGGAGAAGGAGAGGAGCCAGGACGCTGGTGTGGGACCTCCCGACCAGCACTGGGCTGGAAAAAGCCCCTGGTGAGTACAACTTTCCTTTTTTTTCAGAGCTCGGAGTCCCTTTAACTAATTAAAACATTATTTAAAGTTTTATCCCTTACTGTTTTTAAAACATTATTCACAAAATAAAGCGATCAGTACGTAATGTAAATTGCAATATATTTTTTGGAGTCACAATTTGTAAAACATTATTATCCACATAATAAAGCGATGACTAAGGGGGGTGGTTAGGGTTAGGCATCACCAGGGGGGTCTTAGGTTTAGGCACCACCAGGGGAGTCGGGTTTAGGCACCACCAGGGGGGTCTTAGGTTTAGGCACCACCAGGGGGGTCTTAGGTTTAGGCACCACCAGGGGGGTCTAGGGGTTAGGGATAGGTACAGGGAGGGTTCTGTGTGAGAGTAGGGTTAGGTATAGTAACATTACAATATAAATCACCAGGGGGGTGGTTAGGGTTAGGCACCACTAGGGGGGTCTTAGGGTTAGGCACCACCAGGGTCGTCTTAGGGTTAGGCACCACCAGGGGGGTCTTAGGTTTAGCCTCCACCAGAAGGGTCTTAGGTTTAGGCACCACCAGGGGGGTCTTAGGTTAAGGCACCACCAGGGGGGACTAGGGGTTAGGGATAGGTACAGGGAGGGTTCTGTGTGAGAGTAGGCTTAGGTATAGTTTTACTACAATTTTAGTAATATTTACTAATGTTTTACAACACTTATTATGAACGTAGTTATATTTATATCATCGTTATAAAGAATATTTTCAGATTTTATTATAAGACCAAACCATAAATGAAAGTTATTCACAATAATATACAATTATAAAAATTAATCATATATTATCGTTATTTTAATAAACGTAACTAGCCGACCCGCGTCGTAGCATACGCCGCATCTTCGATCTATCTAATAGAGTACGTGCCTCAACCTTGAAGCAAGAAGAATAAAGGTGGGTACACACATCAGATAAAAGTCCTGCCCGCCGGTATCGAGCGCAGAATCGATCCGGCAGGGTATCGGACACGGCTCGATTACATGGTAGAAAACATACCGTGTATGCCCAGCATGAGATCTGCAGATATCATAGACTATAAATGCATTTTGCAGAAACTGATTTTTTTGCAGGAACAGATCTTTTGCAGATACTGATCTGTTGAATGTGTACAGCATCTGTGTGTGCAGCATCTTACAAAACATTTTATCTGATGGGGAGTTCAGCTCAATAGAATAAACTGTGTAGGTATGGCTCTCATACTACATGGAAGGGGATAACATTGGTCTGTGATCTTTCATTTTCCAAAGACTTTTATCTGATGTGTGTACCCACCTTTAGGCTTTCCATTAGAAAATGTATGCGTGCTCAAACACCAAGTTTAACCCTAGCAAGTCTGGCTTTTCCAAATCTGGACTAATTGGCTATTCATGAGGCAATGCTCATGCAAATATGCATTTGCTTTCGCATACCAAACTATGCAGGGTCAAAAAACTAATACCACAAAGCGGTCCCCCTGCAGGAATTAGTTCATGCTACATTAGCACTATCCAGGAGCGCCACTGGGAGGCTTTCCAATGCCCCCTTTTTATACAACCCGGGGGAACCACGGGGTCCCAGGCTCTCTCACTGCCTGACAACCACAGCGGCATCCCCCGGAGGGGAAGGCTAGGTGCCGCAGGCGCCCCCCCCCCCCCCCCAAGCATGGCCAGTGCCGGGGAGAGCCATCCGCACCCACCTCCCAATATTAAAAACAGGCACTTACTTTAACGTCCATTGCGTTCTGCTTCATGCGCACTAACTTGGGCCCCCCACATGAGAAAGGAGTGAAGCATGGGTCACCCCGAGCTTTAGAGCTCGGGGCTGGCTCACATACAACACTCCAGGGGGGGGGGGGGGGGGGGGGGGGGGGGGACAGGCGCAGACAACTCACTGCAGGGCTCACACCACCGGAGCAAGCCATTCACAACTTGCCTCCAAAGGATACAACTGCAAAAAATGCTTTCCATGCTCAAACACCAAGTTTAACTCTAGCAAGTCTGGCTTTCCAAATCTGGCCTAATTAGTTATTCATGAGGCAATGCTCATGCAAATATGCATTTGCTTTTGCATGCCAAACTATGCAGGGTCAAAAAACCAATACTGCAAAAAGGTCGCCCTGCGGGAATAAGTTCATGCTACATTAGCACTATCCAGGAGCGCCACAGGGAGGATTCCCAATGCCACCCTTTTTATACAACCAGGGGGGACCGTGGGGTCCTAGGCTCTCTCACTGCCTGGGAACCACAGCGGCACCCCAGAGGGGGAGGCTGGCTGGCGCAGCCGACCCCCCTAAGCGTGGCCAGCGCCACGGAGAGCCGTCCACACCCACATCCCAATATTAAAAACAGGCACTTACCTTAGCGTCCATTGCGTTCTGCTACATGCGCATTAATTTTCTCATGGAAAACATTTTTTGCAGTTTGTATCCTTTGGAGGCAGGTGGTGGATGGCTTGCTCCGGTGGTGTGAGCACGGGAGTTAGTTGTCTGCGCTTGTCCTCCCCCCCCCCCCCCCCCCCCCCCCCCGAGTGTTGTATGTGAGTCAGCCCTGAGCGCTAAAGCTTGGGGTGACCCATGCTTCACTCCTTTCTCATGTGGTGCCCCCAAGTTAATGCGCATGTAGCAGAACGCAATGGACGTTAAGGTAAGTGCCTATTTTTAATATTGGGAGGTGGGTGCGGACGGCTCTCCCCGGCCACGCTTGGGTGGGGGCGGGTCGCCTGCGCCACCCAGCCTCCCCCTCCGGGGTGCTGCTGTGGTTCCCAGGCAGTGAGAGTGCCTGGGACCCCGCGGTCCCCCGGTTGTATAAAAAGGGGGAATTGGAATCCTCCCTGTGGCGCTCCTGGATAGTGCTAATGTAGCAGTGTTGCTTGCGAATTTTCACCTAAGTCATTTTCGCATCGAAAATCCTGTTTTCGTTTTTGGCGAAGTTTCACGCAAATCTTCAGAAATATTTGCGTTTTCAAAAATTCATTGTATGCGGATGTTTATGCCCTTATGCAGAAAAATGTCCACAATAATCCGCATGGAAATTCAGTCTATGCGGACGTTTATACGGAAAAATGTCCGCAATAATGCGCAAGAAACTTCTCTGAATGCAGACGCTAATGCCCTTATGCGGAAAATGTCCGGAATAATACGCAAGTAACACGAAAATGACTGGCATTAGGCGAAAATTAACGCAAAAAAATTAGATGGAAAATTTGCCTGTCAAAACGAAATTAGGCGAAAATTCTGTAAAAAATTTTCGCTCATCACTGGCATGCAGCAGGGCGACCGCTTTATTGTTTTTTCGACCCTGCATAGTTTGGCATGCAAAAGCAAATTTGCGTGAGCATTGCCTCATGAATAGCCAATTAGGCCAGATTTGCAAAGCCAGACTTGCTAGGGTAGGCCTCTTTTCCACGGACAGTTGATAGGCAGTAAAATGCCTCTCAAACTCTTACAACTGCTCGCTGCTGCCTGGTAACAGCTTGCTGCTGCCTGGTAACAGCTTGCTGCTGCCTGGTAACTGCTTACTGCTGCCTGGTAACTGCTTACTGCTGCCTGGTAACTGCTTACTGCTGCCTGGTAACTGCTTGCTGAGCACACAGCTCAACAGTCCGTGAAAAG